>NW_023195912.1:0-988 GCF_002007445.2 Ailuropoda melanoleuca
TCAGGTAGGACTGAAGTCTAAGGACTCATGAGGGAGGCACAGACACATGTACAAGTTTATGATTAAAACCCGGAGTATGCAGATTAAAGTCTATAGGGAAGAGCTTATTTTCTAGTACTTGGACTAATAAAACAAAGCTACCCCAAATACCAGGAGTCATTAGGGAGTAGGAAAGGCCTCGTCAGATAAGTTTAGGAAAACAGCAAGTATATTTGTTATAAATCCTCCAAAGTGGTGAAGTCAGGGAAAAAGAATGCGAAAGCACCTCTATCTATGAGTTGCCCATGTTTGTGAGGCCTGAATTGATGGTGCCCAGGTAGGACTGGAATTGTAATGCATAGGAATTTGTAATTACGATGCAATTTAGTGGCTCAGATTAATTTATTNTTAGTGGCTCAGATTAATTTATTTTTCCTGCGTATTTAGTTAATTACGCACCACAATTTCTTAACGAAAGGTCCTTTCTAAACAGAATGCAAATACTCCTATTGCAATATATTAAATTTCTTTTTTTCTCATTTATACTGAAAACTTTTCTTGAGGTCTTAACTCTCTTCGACCTTTTGCTTATTTAATTCTATTCTATTCTCATGTTCCTTTACTTGTGAATACCACAGTGCTGTATTCTCCTACGGAACCATAATACAACTATTAAAACCCAGAACTTGATACGGATACATTACCAGTGTCGGAATCTCAAATCCCATTCAAGTTTTGACAATTGTCCCAAGAACATCTTTTATAGGCCAAAGGACCCAGTAGTAAATCATGCCTTGAACAGTCTGGAACAACATCTCAATCTTAATTTAACTTTCATGGCCTTGATCCTTTGAAGTTTACAGCTGGATATGTNTTCTCCTACGGAACCATAATACAACTATTAAAACCCAGAACTTGATATGGATACATTACCAGTGTCGGAATCTCAAATCCCATTCAAGTTTTGACAATTGTCCCAAGAACATCTTTTATAGGCCAAAGGACCCAG
>NW_023195913.1:0-2302 GCF_002007445.2 Ailuropoda melanoleuca
CCAGCTTCGGTGAGGTAAGGACCCTAATTCCATACCCTGCCCCACGTGAATGTGCATGCCCCACCAGTTCCCTACAGAAAAATGCACGGGCATATACACCCCTGATGCCCTTTCCCCAACCTGTCCCTGCAGAAGGTGGTAGTGGAAATGAACCGCTTGGGCATGATGGTAGATTTGTCCCACGTCTCAGACACTGTGGCTCGGCGAGCCTTGGAAGTGTCACGGGCACCTGTGATCTTCTCCCACTCTGCTGCCCGAGGTGTGTGCAAGAATGCCAGGAACGTTCCTGATGATATCTTACAGCTTCTGGTGAGAGACTGCCCTGGCCCTCAAACCCAAAGCAAAAGGTTTAAACCAGGAGCTCTTGAACTTGAGCCCCTGTTCCCTCAACTTCCTCAAACCCTAGGCTGAACATCTGCCACACAAACCCATAGTCCACAGCCCCTGAATTCTTGAACTCAGGTGTGAGGGTTCTAAGTGGTACATACTCCAAGACATTTCCATCCCAACCAGAGCTGAGACTCCTCCATTCACACAAACCTAGAGGTGAAGTCTCCTCTGACCTCAAAGCCGGAGCTGAACACCTTCCTCACCGGAGCCTAGAGGCAGGTAGTTGTTCTGGGGGTGAAGGTGAGTGTTCCATTTGTCCACCCCTGCAGAAGAAAATGGTGGCATCGTCATGGTGACTTTGTCAGTAGGAGTGCTGCAATGCAACCTGTTAGCCAACGTGTCCACTGTGGCAGGTAAGCCCTTCCTAGGCTCTCCGAATAGCTCTGATTTGTACCTGAAGCCTTGGGGGGAGGGTCTCAGTACAGCCCCAGTGGTCTGACCCGTTCTTGGCTGTAGGCACAGCTCCTAAAAATTCAATGATGGATGGTATAAAGCATCTTGGTGCCATGTGGAACGGACAACGCAGAGTTGGTAACAACAATACTCATGGGTATAAGGGAGGCAGTCAGATATACAGCCCAGGTGCCAACCATCTGTGCCTCTGCAGGGGCTCCCAAAGCTCCCTGCCCCCACCTCTGACCAAGGGACTGGGCAGCCCCGTAAGTCTCTGTGGTCTTTGTCAGTTGCCTTCTTTGTTCCTCGCTCATCCTCCACACCCATGGAAAGGAGCCCCCATGGTTCTCAAGGAGACTGGAGGCAGGGTGATTCTGGATGAGAAATGGCCCAAATGAGGTCCACTCCAAATCTAAATTCCAGTCTAGAGTCAACTGGGATCAGCCTCCTCAAGTTGGCACACTGGGTGCCAGGCCATGAAGGAACTGGCCTGCGTGGCCTACAGGCTGCAAGAAGGGGAATCAGTAGAGTGTAGTCCCTACCCCACCCCTGCTCTGTAAGCCCCACACTGCTGACTCTCCATCCCCCAGATCACTTTGACTACATCAGGGCAGTCATTGGATCCAAGTTCATTGGGATTGGCGGAGATTATGATGGGGTCGGGCGGTAAGTGCTTCTCCATGGCTTGTCTGGGCCTAGCTGTGCCACAGTAGGGCCTTGATAGTCTCCATGCCCACCACACCATGGTCCTCATAGCCTTTAGGCATGCCTTGAATCTCCCCACACCCATCATCCGTTTCCTTCTGTTTGTCTGTGACTCCTTGGCCCCACTCTGGGTCATCATCTGCCCAGTAGCTACACCCACCCTTAGTGCCAGCAGACCCATTACTTCTTTTTTTTAAGTTTTATTTATTTAAGCAATCTTTACGCGCAACTTGGGGGTTCAGCTCACAATCCCGAGATCAAGAGTCACATGCTTTTCCGACCAAGCCAGCCAGGGTGCCCCTGACCCACTGCTTCTGAGCATACTCTTAGCAAGGTCTGGTGTGAACTGACCATTTCCTCTGCCTGCAGCTGGGTCTGTACCTGCAGGACATCAACCCAGTTCTTAAAAAGCTTTTCTTTTTTTTCTATAAATGGAGGAAAACTTTGTATTCGGTGAAAGTCATAGGTCTTTTTTTTTTTTTTCTAAGTAGGCTCCATGCCCAATGTGGAGCCCAAAATGGGGCTTGAACTCATGACCCTGAGATCAAGACCTGAACTGAGATCAAGAGTGGGATGCTTAACTGACCGAGCCACCCAGGTGCCCCAGCATAGATCTTTTTTTTTTTNTTTTATTTATCTATTTGACAGAGAGAGAGACAGCCAGCGAGAGAGGGAACACAAGCAGGGGAAGTGGGAGAGGATGAAGCAGGCTCCTAGCGGAGGAGCCTGATGTGGGGCTAGATCCCAGAACGCTGGAATCATGCCCTGAGCCGAAGGCAGACGCTTAACGACTGCGCCACCCAGGCGCCCCCCC
>NW_023195914.1:0-3964 GCF_002007445.2 Ailuropoda melanoleuca
CTGAAATAGCACACCTCTGGCATTTACAATTTGTCACTTTCGCTGTATCCAACCAAAGTTTCAAGGCCATTCTCCTCCTTTAAGTTGAAATCTTAGGGTTCTACAGTGGTTTCCCCTTCTCTTGGAGCCCTTCCTTCCAACTATTCAGACTATCATACACTCAGGCAATAATATCTGTTGAATCTTGGGGGTAAAGGTAATTGGAAAGTAGCCAAGGTCAAGTACGGAGAGAATAGAACTCTATCCAGCTAAACACAACTCCATAGCCATACTCCTGCCCACACCAAAGTCAACATGCACCTCTTCCCTCGCACATTCTGTTCCCCTCCTGGGAGGCACTGCCTACCCCAGCTGATTCTTCTCCTCCTTCCCTGGATCCTTTCTCGGGCCAGTCCTCCCATTACCTGTTCTCACGGCACCATGAGCCTCTCTGTTGTACATCTCTCAGGGTTGAAGGTTCACATTTATTTCTATGATTCTTTAATTAGCATCCTCCTCCCCACTGAACTGTAAATCTCCATTAGGGTAGGGACAGCCATGTTTACTAACTACTGCATCCCTAACACCCAGCGCAGTTCAAGTGGCCTTTAATTTGTGAATCATTGTTTCCCCAGCATTTTGCAAGTCAAGTCGCCTTTAATTGCATCCTCTGGGCCTGGGAAACCAAGGTCCTTTCCCCAGTTAGTTAGTTAGACCCTAACTAACACCCAGGGCTGTTTCCTCCATACCTCCCAGATCCCTCAAGCAGAATACTCTTGGCCTAGCCCCTTCCCAGCATCCATTCTGCAGCAGGCTCTCCTGACAGCTCTCTGCCATTACTTCCAACTGAATCCATCCTTTCCCTGGCCCTGTGCGTTAAGTTTTCCCTAGTGATCCTCTCATCTGAGAATGAAACCATATTAGCATCTGGAGCATGTCTGAAGATCAGTTAGTGTTCATCCATTTTCTTTACTCTTTTCTTTAAAAAAAAATATTTTATTTATTTTAAAGTAATCTCTACACCCAGTGTGGGGCTCGAACTCACAACCCCGAGATCGAGAGTCACACGCTCCACCGACGGAGCCTGCCGGGCACCCCTATCCATTTTCTTTTATATAGAAAAGAAAAAAAAAGTCAAGGAAGTTGACTACCTTCACACAACCGGTGAGCAGCTCCAGTGTATGCTTCTATCCCTCAATTTTGCAACGCTCTCTGCTGGATCACTTTCTCATGCCCCATGTTTTCAGCAGGCATGCTCAGTAACCTGGCCCCAGAAGAGGGAGTATAAGGATGAGACACACATAATCTTGACACACAGGAGGGCTTATCATTACAATGGCCAACAACGGCCCCATCCAAAAGCTGATGGAGAGGACATATGTCAGCGGTGCGTATTGAAGAGGACATCTGCCCCCCACCTAAACAGAAACCCCTGATGACACCAGAGGCAGAGACCCCGATCCCAAGCACTGGGACAGGATGCTGTGTGAGGGCTGGGGGCAGAGGGGGTGCAGGGCACAGCTGTCTCACCCTGGCCTGTTTTCTCGTGTCTGTCCGGATGGCATTATCATCGTGTGACTGAGTATCAAGTTCTCAGAGGTCAGCGCTCCATCTTTCTCACAGAGACAAAGACTTCACGGGCAGAGCAATATTCTACCACACCCACGCCACGCCATCTCTCCATATTTGTTACTACCCTTGCGCATATGCCAGGGGACCGTGGAGAACAATACAGGATTGGCCACCTTGAAACTCAAGTCAAGAAGAATGTGTTGGGGCAAAGGGTGTGTGAGATGAAGAATGGTTCTGTGAGTAGATGTGGAAGCAGGGTCAGCGGCACCAAGGTGAGAATTACCCCAGAAGAAGGTCTATGACCTGGAAGATAATGGTTAGCCCTCTGATTTCACCCTTTCGTTCACGGGAGCAATGCTATGTGGCAGATACTGGATAGTCTAGACACATGGTCTAAAACAGCAATCTGGGTAAAAGTCACTCTCGCCCTGAACCATCTGAATTAGCTGTAAGACAGAACCTTTTCCCTACGTGGGAATCTATGGAACCTCATTCCCTGGGGCAGCGTAAAGCGTCGACCTCCAGAAGCCCAGGCTCAGTGCTCAAGCATTACTGGGGAAGGAGGAGAAATCTGTTCACAGGTATGGGCCTCCCATCACGCTGAATAAATCACGGATGACACTGATCAAGCTTCACCCTCCATGTCTGGTCTGACGAACCGCGGGGCTTGTGCAGGGAACCTGACTTTGGTTTGGTTTTCTGCCATCCCCCAGACGAAAGAAGATTAGGCTGGGGAAAATCAGGCCGCTATGATAAGTCAATTCCATGCCAAGGTTTCAACAATGGAACATGGTTGTGCTCTATGCAAGGAAGCCGGCCTACCTGCGGCTGCACAGAGGGGGGCTGGCAATTACGACCTGGGACGAGTCTCTGCTTATTTTCCTCTTTCTGTAGGCTATGGCATTGAGGACCAGGTAGCGCCAACATTTCCTGCACCCCCAGGAGAGCAGACTGGTACATCCAGGGCTCTAGGCTGGGCTAATCCCAGAGGTTTTTTTTTTCTTATTTTTTTTAAAGATTTTATTTATTTATTTGACAGAGAGAGAAGGAGAGCACAAGCAGGGGGAGCAGCAGAGGGAGAGGGAGAATGAGGATCCCCACTGAGCAGGAAACCTAACGCAGGGCTCGATCCCAGGACCCTGGGATCATGAGCTGAGCCGAAGGCAGACACTTCACCGACTGAGCCACCCAGGTGCCCCCCGAGAGGTTTCCTGACTGTGAAAAAGACTCCATCCTGGTTGCCTGTGGCCAAGCTCAAACAAACGAACATCCAGAATACACGCCAAGTGACCTGGACAAACAGAACCTGGGAAGGAAGCAGGCGGCCCTCCCTCCAGAAAGAACGGCAGCATACAGAACAGACAGCAGGTGGTGGCACGTGGTCCCTGGCCAGCATGTTCTGTGCCGTGGAGAGACCTGAAACTGCATGTCCAAAGAGTGAGATCACAAGAAGAAAAGCCGCCTTTCAAAGGAAGCGATGGACCTCTGGGATTTGTATCACATTAACGCTTAAAGTGAGTGGGATGCTGAACGGCAGGCGGAGGGGAAGCTGAAATGCCAACAGCTAGACCAGGTCCATGCAGTCACATAGCCAAGTCAAGAACAGGTCTGGCTCCCTCGCTGGCAGAGATCCCCATGAACCTAGTGGCTCTCCAGGTGGGGTCCCCAGATCAGCAGCATCAGCACCATAGTCACTTGTTAGAAGTACAAATTCTTGGGCCCCATCCCAGACCTCCTGAAAGAGACACTCAGGGGTGGGGTGCAGCAAAGCCCTCCAGGTGATCCTGATGCCACCCCAAGTTTGAGAACCACTGCACTAGGTCAATAATAGCACATCTTAACAGCAAATGCAGTGTTCCCTGTGGTCCAGGCACTGTTTCAGGTGCTTTATAGATAATTACATCATTCAGTGCTCACGGCCACCCTATGAGGGAGGTACTATGATAACCTCTCCTTTTACAGAGAAGGAAACTGAGGACAGACAGGTCAGATTGCTCTCACAAGGTGCTCTGACCACCTCCTCTTTACCCGGTCATGAGGGAGGGGTTCCCCACCCTACACAGTACGAGATGGCCAAACACAGGACATCAGCCACTGGACGGATGAGACTCACAGCCATTCATTAACCACATATAGTCACAGCCCATGGAGGGAGACACCACCAGCCACGAAGGGTCACTTGGGGATTGTAGTCAAGGGCAAAGTCAGGCTTCCTCATGATAAGAGGGGGGAGCAGCACTTGATTCCTGAGGGCGGATGTCAGTGGCCTATTTGAACACGTGTGCGGGCAGGCTGAGGACCAGGCCGAGAGCAGCTGGACTGGCTGGGAGGGGAGCCCACCCCACTGGGTGTGGAGCCTGTCTAACAAGAGCAGGGAACTGATGGCTAGAACTCTAGCCTCCGAGAGGCTCAG
>NW_023195915.1:0-782 GCF_002007445.2 Ailuropoda melanoleuca
GGGGATGTGGGGGGGAGAAGAGGGACAAGCAGGCACCAAGCTGAGTGCAGAAACAGAGGCCCAGCTCGATCTCAGGACCCTGAGATCATGACCTGAGCCAGGTCAGACACGTGACCCACTGAGCCACACTGGCGCCCCTGAGGGGTCCCTCTCAAAGGAGGTGGGGCTTGGTCCCCTGCCACTGCAGGGTCTAGAAAAAGATGAGGAGTCTATAAAGACTGGATCTGGGGGAGGAAGGAAGGAACAGGGAAGGTGCCCATTCACAGCCAGTGCAGTCCCGGTTCACTCTTAGCCAGGCCTTAGCCCAGGCAGTTTGGAGACTTACTTAGATCAATACCAGTGAGATACTAGAGGTCATAGGCTTAATTTATTAAACCAGCAAAGCACTAGCCCAGGTGGCCATTTTCCCAGTTAATTCACAGGAACTGCTCAGCCAGGGTTGGTCAGTTGAAGGGAAGCTAATTCTTGGTAGAGCTGTCATGTGACAATTAGTTTGGAAAGTCCTGGGTTCTGAATCAGCTTGGAAGCCCCACAGACCACTGGTCCCTGAGGGTGCTCAACTGGTCCCAGGGAAGGCTCCACATCAGACAGCTAGTAGGGTGAATGCTGTGGGAGGATGGCCACAGNTTCCCCTGGCCCTTCAGAGGCGTTTGTCAAGGGGCATCTGCACTGTGTTCTGGGTCAGGGGTTGAAACCTAGATGTGTGATGGGGAGCTAAGATTTTGACTTTGCTGTTGGCTCAGGTACCTCCCCCAGGGCATCCACTGTCTCCCACAGACAAC
>NW_023195916.1:0-590 GCF_002007445.2 Ailuropoda melanoleuca
TATTCACGAAGGGTGATGATAGTGCTAAGACTGTCCCTGTACGGTGTTGTTTCTGACGGACGTGTTTTGAGTCTTTTCGTTCCATTGTGGCCAGCAGTTTTGACAGGATTTCCCCAGGGAGCAAACATTGCGTTGGAAGCGGTTTTGGCCGAATTGTCTTTCTCAGTGCTGTGTTCGTCGTGTTTCCCTCACGGTACCAAAGCACCTTGATTCCTGTTCCACCTTCCATAAGGCCGTCGTGACTTCAAGGGCTTTCCCCTCACACTTTGTTTCTTGGTTCTAAGGGCTGGATCATCCCCAGGCCCCTACATCCAATGTGGAATCGGGGTCCCCAGTGAAAAGGCTGCTGTTCGCTGGAGGTGTTTNCGCTGGAGGTGTTTTCCTGGACGCTCTGCTTTATTACCAATTAGAAGGGTGCTGAGTCCTCGAAAATCCTGAATCTTTTCATTCATGCTCCCTTACTCACGAGAGATGAGGATCGTTGATATTTCCCAGCACTTGTGAGGTCTCAGAGACCAATATGGGGAACTGTCGTCAGGCTTCCGCGACCACTTTCCCTCATGTTTCCCTATTCACGAAGGGTGATGATA
>NW_023195917.1:0-1216 GCF_002007445.2 Ailuropoda melanoleuca
ACTGGTACAGGTGAGAGAAAGAACTTCTATCAAGATTTTGCAATGGGTATGCTGAGGTCCTTTATAATAGCAGACTTATTTGTATCTTAACTAATTCACATGTACTACTCCATTGAATCCTTATAAGGATCTTATGAAGTTAGTACAAAACATAAATAAAAGTCAAGGTGACCAAGGCCAGGGTGAAACAAAAACAAAAACAAAAACAAAACAAAACAAAATCAGTTACCACGTATTTGAAATGTAGAAAGAGGCCTGATATACAGGAGTTAACACCTAGCCAAAGACCCAAAGGGAACTATAAGGTGGAATACACTTCCAAGGCTACCACACCCCTTCTGTTCCCTACGAAAAGCCAAAGGGCTATGGGTGATAGAGATCTGAGACAGGCCAACAGTCAGGAACTTAGGAAGTTATGAGATTTGGGTCAGATTTCCATCACTAAGGGGTGTGAATTGAGAAGCAGAGACAACATGCAATGGGGGCTCCTTTCATACTTCCTGTCAAGACAGAAACTGGCACCAATTTTTAGATGACCACAGGTCTGAGTATGTTAACCAGTGAGGTTACTGTGTGTGACCAGGGTGAAGGCATTACCAGGACAGAAATATCCTGCTTATACATGTGTGCATAAGATACAGAGACCTAGTTCTAAACAAATGGGGAGAACTGGCATATGAAGCTATAACCCTGCTCCTGTGTCTGACATCTTCTGTGACTTTACATCAGTCTCTGTTCAAACCATCTCCCCAGTAGGGCAATCCATTATTATTTTACACCCACAAGGTCATGCAAGTGTATAAAGCTAGCTGGGCTTTAAAAAAATAGGATTTATTTTATTTACAAAATAAGGTATAGTACTGTGTATTTTTCAAAGTCAAATCAGGAAGGTTATTGTCCTGTTCAGTTAGAGGCAAAATGAAGGTCTTGAGGACAGGAAGTGAGTGCAGTTAGTCTGGTGTAAGTAGGGCCCAGAATCTTTAGGGTTGGGTAGTTTGGATATTGGGTGCAGAAACTCAGAGATAACCTGACCCTCAGGCTAGGATTGTTTAACTCTCTANACAAGGTCATGCAAGTGTATAAAGCTAGCTGGGCTTTAAAAAAATAGGATTTATTTTATTTACAAAATAAGGTATAGTACTGTGTATTTTTCAAAGTCAAATCAGGAAGGTTATTGTCCTGTTCAGTTAGAGGCAAAATGAAGGTCTTGAGGACA
>NW_023195918.1:0-1853 GCF_002007445.2 Ailuropoda melanoleuca
TGCCCAGGGCCAAATTTCTGCAGGTTGAAATGGTAGGTGGAAGCCATCCATTACTACCTAAACTTGAATATTTCTAGTATTTATAGCAATCAGAAGACTTTTGTTTCTATGTAATCTGTCCCTGACAGCATTGAAAATGTCACTGAGAATTGGTCTCAGCCAGCAGTTAGCTGTTCAAGCAGCTTTATCTCCTATATCTAACTATTTCCAGATATTTTAAGAAGGCAACGATAGAAAGTTTTCTGTATTTAAAATAATTATATTAACATTCGTAACAAATCTCAAGAATCTCACAGCCCTGAGGATATTTCTTTGGAATGTCTGCCTTTCTAAAAATAATTATACTGTACACACAGGGTAGATTGTTCTTGAGAAGTAGCCTCTGAATGTCATGGTAGCATTTCGCTTTGAAAAAAATTCTAGTACCATACTGTTTTACACTCTTACAGGGAACTGTCATTCATTAAAAAAAGGGGGGTGTTTTAAAATTATTTCTTTTATAGTTTGCTGTGAAAAAGTCAAGTAATTTTGAGGAGGATAAAGAAAAAATGACATTTCCAGAAATACTAGGACACAGCAGGTGGATGTCCTCACAGACCTCTTTCTGTGTGCGTGAGCACAAGCATGTGTGCATGTGCCTGTCCATTTGTCCTGTGTCTGTAACTTCACATACATGACTGAACGTAGCCTGTGTGTGTGTATTCAGCACCGTCCCAGGTACCTTCGGGAGGGTGGGCCATAGTTTATTCCCTGCTGNTTAGTACCATACTGTTTTACACTCTTACAGGGAACTCTCATTCATTAAGAAAAGGGGGGTGTTTTAAAATTATTTCTTTTATAGTTTGCTGTGAAAAAGTCAAGTAATTTAGAGGAGGATAAAGAAAAAATGACATTTCCAGAAATACTAGGACACAGCAGGTGGATGTCCTCACAGACCTCTTTCTGTGTGCGTGAGCACAAGCATGTGTGCATGTGCCTGTCCATTTGTCCTGTGTCTGTAACTTCACATACATGACTGAACGTAGCCTGTGTGTGTGTATTCAGCACCGTCCCAGGTACCTTCGGGAGGGTGGGCCATAGTTTATTCCCTGCTGATGCACATTTCCATCATCCCCACTGTCCTGTCTGATCAGCAGTATCGCCCTGAAACTCATGCCGTGCCCAGAACCGTGTTAAACTCACACTCTCACCAGCAGTCTGCTGGCTATAATTGATTTCTGTACGCAAATGAAGTTTGTATTTTGTTATAGTCGAGTATATTTGAATTTTATATTCTTGAAATAGCCGTGAATTTTTCAGGATAAAAGTGAGAAAATCATAACTTTTAAGTGAAAGTACCTTTTAAGATTTTATTTGCCTGAAAGATATATCTTTAAAACACAGTATAGACAAGTGTGTTTTTTAAAAACAGGGAAACATAAATGACGTGTATTTATATAACTCCGATCACTTTCACAGGATACATTTTTTGAAGTGGAATTCATAAATTTAAAGGATGGGCACATTTTAATTTGTGATAAAAATCACCCAATTGCCCTTCAGAAGGTTATACCTGTTTATACCAACATGAAAGTGTTCTCCAGTTTTCTGTTACCACTGTGATAAGTGGATGTCTCATTTCAGTGTTGTTTCATTTTTATAGAGTTTCCAAATCACAGAGGCACCTTACCCTTTGATGCTTGTCATGGAAGGCAGGCCTGTGCATGTGCACAAGCCTGCATGCATGTGTACAAGCCTGCATGCATGTGTGTGCTTGTGTCCCTGCATGGGTGTCTGCGTGTTGTGTGCATGTGGATGTGGGACCAGGGGTTTCTTTGTGCATCTGTCTTATATGCACACATGAATGGTTGTGT
>NW_023195919.1:0-600 GCF_002007445.2 Ailuropoda melanoleuca
TTCAACAGACAATTTGTAAACACGTTCCTCCCTTTGTTCTGGAGAGGTGGCCGCGGTCTGGTGACTCTGGGCGCCGGCGGCCCCTCCCGGGTCAGCCCGCCAGGCCAGGCTGTGACCTTGTGTTCAGCGTGCCGGGGCCTCGCGACGCACGTGGCTGCTTGCGTGCAAGAGCAGGAACGGCAGCTAACGCGCATCGAGCCACGCTGCATCGTGTGCCTGGTGGCCCATGGGGCTAGCGGCCGCGGTATGGGGCAGTGTGGGCCAACACCCCCACTCTGGCGGAGCACCCCTCCCCCCCAGACAGAGCGCTCTGCTGGTCCACGCTGCTGGACGGCATGGAGGGAGGCTCATTCTCGGGCTCTGTGGTTCAGTGACTCCGTCCCTGCTGGGAAGGGCTCAGAGGGCCCACTGCCCCCCNACTGCCCCCCCGCTGGAGGCCTGCCCACCCTGTTTCTGAACCGCCGAGGGACCCATTTCAGGGCCTCAGTGGCCCAGGGCCTGTGCTTGACACGTGGCAGGACACAGAGATGGACGAGGCACAGTGAGGACAGGCTTCTCTCCAAAACCATCAGGTCATCATCACAAGCGTGGGAGCTGAGC
>NW_023195920.1:0-660 GCF_002007445.2 Ailuropoda melanoleuca
TCTTTTTGTCTGGCTCCAAAAAGGGGAAAAAGAAAATAATAAAAGAAGGAAAATGTACCTTGCCTTTAAAGCCCCTGGAGGTCAATTTAGTTGGAATGACAAGGACTTTCAACAGCCATGTCTGGCCACCTCTGTGTCTGCACCTCCGTGATCAGAAGCAGCAATCACCAATCATAAAACAGATCCCTAATTTTGGGAGAACAGTGTCTGCATTGTCCTACTTGGCTTCTGAAAGCTGCAGCAAGCTGCTCCAGGAATATGAGCTTTGCTGTTGCTTACAGGGGTGAGCGGGGAGGACAGTACTTGCTGCTGAACTATAAGAGCTGAAAGTGATTGAAATTTGTCATCCAAGCCTCCCCTGGAATTTTCAAGCCTTTACTAGACTACAGAATTCCAATACAATTACATCAGACAAATTCTGCCAGTGCCATTGTTGTCTAGGTGAGAAAATAGATTCTTGGTTCTTAGTACTCCTCTTAGAATCTCCCNCCTCCCTTTTATCTTTATTCTGAAATATTTTTTTTCCGGATGTAAAAATTTTATTTGGCAGTTACATTCTTTAAGCACTTTAAAGATGCCACTCCAATTTTTCTTGTTTCCATTAATCTGCTGAGAAATAAATGTCTGTTTTGTTATTGTTCCTTTGAAGACACTGTTTTT
>NW_023195921.1:0-820 GCF_002007445.2 Ailuropoda melanoleuca
TCTTTGGTTTTAGAACTTGTATTAATTCATCTTAACATCCCCAGTGTCTACCACTATAAGTGCTGAGTAAATGTAGGCTGAACCTAAGCCGAGTTCCCAAAGATGAAGTCAAGAGTTCTTAGTTTCTTTAAAAAAAAATAAAATAAACTTCTGACCTTTTTTCATTATAATCTTGGCAAATTCAGAATACTTTTACCCTAAAATAACTTTGTAATCAGACATTTGAAGCTCGAGTGAGAATGAGAACTGTAGTATAAAAGAACGAATTTTTTAGCGGTGTGTAAGAAATAACAGAAAAGAGCCATAACCAGTTTCACCGAAGACTGCAAATAAAAATCAGAGAAAACACCATAAATATGGCGTTAAATAAGGTGGAAAGCTGTGTTGAAGCTTGGGAAGATGGAAATATTTGTGGAAAAATAAGGTGGTGAGAAATAACGTCCTGCATTGTGTTTTGACATGCTATATTCATCTTTCTGGTGATGACTATATTTCACATGTAAAATAGAAAAAAAAGGGGGGGGGGNGAAAAAAAAGGGGGGGGGGGGAAGAATGCATGTGTGTCATGTCCAGGAAAGGAGAGTCAAGTATCTTAGAATAGCTCCTCTAGTCAGCTATCTGTATATTCTGGTCTTTTGAAGTACTGGCGAATTTTTAAATCTTGCTTTCTACAAAGAAATAACAAAACTTGAAATTTTAAAATCTCAGCTATTGTAAATTCAGTGACTTTCCATGAATCAATCTCATTATTTTTTTTTAAAGATTTTATTTATTTATTTGACAGAGAGAGACAGCCAGCCAGAGAGGGAACACAAGCAGG
>NW_023195922.1:0-591 GCF_002007445.2 Ailuropoda melanoleuca
TTTTTCTTTCATCACTTTCAGTGAGCTCTAGTGGTTGCATAAGTTGCATTGTCTTTATTACAGGTAGAGGACAATAAAAGATCTTTTTATTCACCTGTTTAAAAATGAAAGTTATTGTTACTATTTCTACGTGTCAGTAAAGGTAGTAGGAATTAGGGGTGTTCTCTGGTGGCCGTGATTTGTAAATAATGTCCTATTAAAGGAAAACATTGAATTAGATTGATTTTATAATTCTACTTCACATAAAACATTTGGGAAGTCTTTAGCATTTTCAAATTAACTACTCTGAAAAGTTTCAAAATGTTTAAAAATGGTTTAGTGTAATTCTGGGAATCAAGATATTACTGCGATTTATTATAAAAAAATCTAGAAGTGAGATCATAGGCTTTTGCATGTGTAATATAAAATTACTTTCAAATGATTCACTTTGAATCAAAAAAANTGATTCACTTTGAATCAAAAAAATATTTTTTATGTTGTATCCATCCATCCACTTTCTGATATTGCTGTCCACAGACATGTGTAAGGTTATGTTACTTACGGCTATGTGACTTGTTAGTCAATAAAATGTGAGCAGAAGTGAAGGCAAGG
>NW_023195923.1:0-559 GCF_002007445.2 Ailuropoda melanoleuca
TTTTCGGTATGCTTGTGAGCATTTTCTCCTTCACCTTTCTTCCTATGTCTTGTTAAAATAAATGCCAAAAAAATTATAGCAAAGTATACAAACATACACATATATGAAAGCTCCAATGTTCATGCTTCAGTAAGGGTTTGCAGGTCCATAAAATTAAAAGCAGAACTTCCTCTCCTTTTTAACTAGTATACTGTCTAATACATGCTGCAACTTATTACAGAGTATGTTCCATACCTTGTAGATGAAAGCGGAAGCGTTATAAAGTACTATAACACTGTGATTTAGTGTTTGTTCATCTATTTAGACATAATAAATAAGACCTATGAAAATTGACATATTTTNAAATTGACATATTTTCAATGTGTTCTTCCATCCAGATGTATCTATTCTCGTTTTTTTAAAGTCTTCTCATTCAGTGATTTTTCAAAAGATGTCATCATTCAATGATATTTTGTGATTATCTTCATTAAGATGCTACAGAGTACTTACAATTACTCTATTTTGTTAATTGATTGTCTAATGTGAAAGGAGATTATTCTGTTTGTATTTTTATATTCTT
>NW_023195924.1:0-618 GCF_002007445.2 Ailuropoda melanoleuca
TTTTTCTCATTTTCACAAATGAATGCAGACTAGCAACAGTGCCTCTATGGCGACTGCACCAATGCTAGCGGAACATGGTCCATTGCATGCCTTGGTCACACACAGAGAATCCTGAATCCCTGTCTCACTGCTGCTTGTTCCATGCTTTCTTGCTTGATGTGTTCTTTGCTCCCCCAGATACTTAACTGGTATGTTACCTGCTACCTTTAATTCCTGATTGTCTCTATTATGTTCACATTCCTGTCTTTCTCAGCTAAGGCTGCCCTTCTTTATTTGGCTTTGCTTTTCTCTTCCTTCTCCAAAGATTACCTAAATCAATACCCCCTCCTGGATAACCAGACTCTAGACCATCCTTGTCATTTTCNGGTCATTTTCTACTTTTCCTCCCACCCTCCTACCTTTTCAGCTGCTATCAGTATAGAATGGTATATTGTGCATGAAACCAAGTTATCAACCAAATGTTTTTTTTTAATTAAATGTTTTTAACAATTAACCTAAAGAGAAAATTACTTCATTGATGTTTCTGTATCTTTTAAAAATTTGCAACATCTTGGGGCGCCTGGGTGGCACAGCGGTTAAGCGTCTGCCTTCACGCTCAGGGCGTGATCCCAGCGTTCT
>NW_023195925.1:0-5832 GCF_002007445.2 Ailuropoda melanoleuca
TTTAAAATAAATAAATAAAAATAAACCAACAAAAAATAGTATATTAAACACAACAAATAAATAAATAATAAAAGCACTTTGCCTTTCTCTGTTTACTTCCCTCATATCATTGACCACTATCTGCAATCATTTTGTTGTGTTGTTTTGCTTACATTCTGAATTGTGCTGACCCATAATAGTTGTTCAAGAAGTATATACTGAAATAAAAGAATGCATACAATCAACCCAAAAACACCACTGAGGCAAAGTGGTGGGAATATGCTTTAATAATTTTATGACTTTTTCCCATCCCAAAGCTTTCTGGATTCATTTTCACTAGAAGTTACTTGAGATGGGGCTGGGGTAGAGAATGCTAGACACACACAGTGTTGTTCTCCTTAGTCATATAGTTTCCTGAGAATAGCCAGGATTGAAGGTCAGATCTGTCCTTGTTATACTTTGACCTTTAGAAGAGGGGGGGAGGTATAAATAATACCTTGCATGAGTAACTTGGATGCCTACGCATATCCAGTGTCTTTCCTCTATGATGCAGACTATATCTGGTGATAAACAGACAATTTCATGTTGCAGTAAAAAAGACTAAGAGTCATATTTCCTGGGTTTGAATCCCCCTGCTCTGCTTCTTATCAGCAATTCCCTGAAAAACATAACTTTTTTTGATCCTTGGTTTTGTCAGCAGTAAAGTGGAGCTAATATAGCAACGTGCATTTCTCAGGGTTGTTATGGAAAGCAGATGAGCACATCTATCTGCAAGGCACTTTGCAAACTTTCTATATACTGTATACTGTAAGTAGTCATAATTATTTCAATGTGAGATTTTCCCCTTGCCTAAGCATAATTTGTATCCCTCATTTCTGCTTGGAATGCAAATGTTATGGCAAACTAGATAAATGGAAAAGATTTAATCATCACATAATGGGCCACATTAATGTGATAAGGATGGTTATGCTGGCACAATTACTGTGCCTTATGTCAGCTTGGTCCGACTGCCAATCAGGTCCTTTATATGCATGCCTCTGTGTGTGTGTTTGTGTATGTGTGTGTGTCATAAATTTAGGTTTTATACTATACCATTAACAACTATTTGCCAAAATGAAACAGACTCTGAGAAATCTGTTTATTTCTGGGATATCTAATTATTCAGACTTTGCTTCTAAGAGTATGTAAACTACCTATTTTTCCATCTCAAATTTTTTCACATATTTAATAAATGAGAAAGATCAGGTCATCACCTACACTGTCTACTCAAATCTCAGCAGAAAACAGCACTCAAATTAAGTTCTACATTCCCCCTCTCAGCTATGGCTTTGACTTGAGCAGGAATTTTGTCAGGAAGATTCTCTGCTCATGTTTTTCTTTTGATTATAATATAATAAGCACCACGATTAAAGACACAATCCTTAATTAGTCTGGAAGCATGTAAGTTGTAAAGAGTTATCCATATTTATGGAACTTATTACATAGTAAAATGTTAACTATAAACCATAGTCGAATTCTGAGGTCTAATATTTTAGTTCTATAATATAAATTACATGCCTATAGAATTTATTCCATTTCTAACTGAAATTTTATTTCCTTGAGGGAATTTTGTATCAATATATGTTTTTTGCCTTTATAAGAAAAAAGGAAGGAAGGAAATGTAAACCTCCAGAAAAGCAGAACATTGTCTGATAAAGCCACAGTTTATGCAACTACTCCAATTTAAAACAGGAAATCAGTGTCTTCATGGAAAAAAAGAATTGATCCTAAAAAGTACAGAGAATAAGTAAGAGGCTAGAAGATATCAGCAATGTGGTAGAGATGACACATGCTTTTTCATCCATCAGGAAGAAACAGAATCAGTTTCTCTAGGAATGACAATAAAAATGGAACAGTCAACATGGGTCAAACACGAAACCAATTCATTCAAATGTGACATGACTTTGAGCAGCCAGTAGAACCTATGTCAGGAGCATGTAAATGTCATCAATCTTGACTGGAGATGGAAGGAAGGCCCGACACACAAACATCTTTAGCTTATGACTTTGGGGAAGCAGGAAGAACTGTTTACAGTGGGGAAAGCAGAAGGTGAGGCAACTCGTTTAAGTTTACGTGTGTACTCAAAAGAAACTTCTTAAAGATATAACTCCTGGGAGAAAGTGGGAAGTAAGATGGAAATTTTGGGTAAATGGACTCATGTAGCATAGCAATAGATAATTCAGAAGTGGATAAATTAGGAAAGAGCCATACGGCATCATATTTAAAGACAGACAATGGCAGTAACACTAAGGCAGCGAAGCACAGTTAGAAATGTTTAGCTCTGGAGAGAAGGCCTGAGGGTGGAGGAAAGCAAGAGAATACTGTCTTTTCCTAAAAGCCCTTCCTCACCATTTAGCTTGACAATTGTGTGTATAAACTCTATCAGCCACCTAAAAGACGTGGTCACCTAGATGCCCCACAGGTTCCTCAGGCTTGAAATCTCCGTGTGGTTCCCATAAACATTTGCCTCCCACTAAATTCTTTTTATCATTCAATAACTCATTCAATAATTCATTTACTCCACAGCAGAGTGCCTACTTGGAACCACTGTGCTAAATTTTGAACTACTATGCTGGAGGTACGATGAGGGCAAGGTAGACATGGTACCTTTGCTCATGACTCTAGGCAGACAGAGCGCTCGCTCTCTCTCTCTCTCTCACACACACACACACACAGGCTGGCAATTAAAATTACTTCAGATTTTCATAAGTGCTTAAAAAAAACAAACAAGGGTCGGCGAGAAAGAATACCAGAGATGGTCTATCTCTAACTAGGATGAGCAGGGAGGTCTCTCAAAGGTGACATATAAGCTAAGACATAAAGAGTAAGCCAGCCAAGTGTCACAGACATTTGTCATATTCGCGGCTACTTAATATCTTTTTTTTTGCCCCTATTTATTTTATTTTTTATAATAATTTTTTATTACGTTATGTTAGTCACCATATAGTATATCCTTAGTTTTTGATGCTACTTAATATCTTTTGAACATTGTTCCTGTGTTTAGGTAATTTCCTTTTCGTAAGTAAAGAAAAGAACAGTCAATCCTACTGAGGAACAATATAACATGGTGGAACAATCCGTATCAATTTAGGGAAAGAAGCCGGTCACAGAAGACTACATACTGTATGCCTCCATTTACATGAAATGTCCATAATAGCTAAATATATAAAAAATAAAGTAAATTCATGATTGCCTAGTGCACTAGGAAAGGATGGGGAAAGGGGAAGAGTATAGGAAACAACTACTAATGGGTACAGGAATTGATTTAGTTGTGATGAAAATGTTCTAAACTTAAACTGAGATGATGGGTGTCTGAGTCTTGGAATATATGAAATCTGGGATGTTGGCAAAAGCACGCATTGTGGGCCCTCACAGCTTCTTTTGCTGTGGTCATCGCTGGCTTCCGGAATACAGGGTGAGAGTTGTGGGGAAGTATTTCCCTGGAAAGGGACGATGCTGGGCATGTGACTAGCCGGTCAGGGTTAAAGATCGTGTGTGTGAAGTGTGAAGCCAACTAAAAAGGCACCTTGTGCCCTTCAGTAAGTTGATGGTGATGCACAGAGCCCTCCAAAGCGCAGGGCCCAGGCAAAGAGCCCCACTTGCCTCAACTAAGGTACTGGCAGTGGCCGTGAAGAGAGCTGGAAAGACTCGAGCAGTTTGCGGAAGCTAGACTTGATGGGATGTGCTTGTTAGGTCAGACATGGGAAGATGAAGGAAGAGCTGATACCGCCTCCCCCACCAGGCATCTGCGCACATCCTAAAAGATGAAGGAGAAGGAGGTGCAGGGAGGGTGGGAGGGGAGGAAAGAAGAAGGAGAAGGGGAAGAAAAGAAAGAGGAGAAGGAAGGAGAAAAGGAGAAGAGGTGTAGAAGGAGCATTAGAATAATTTTGTTGATTTTTCTGAGCAGCCACGAGCTTCACAGCCCCCCCAACCCCAGCAGCTGAATGACTTGTCTAGATCAATGAGCTACCAGATCTCTCTAACCAGGGACTGATTAAGATATGTGCATACAACATAACCTTGACCTAAATAAATAAATAAATAATAGATAAAGCTATAAATAGATAGCGATAGATAGCTATAGCTATAGATAGATACAGATACATAAAGGGAATACCTTCTGGAAGAGCTTCTGCCATAATTTTCCTTATTCACAAAGGAGACAGAAAACAAATACTTTCCTGGGGAAACTATTCTTATCTAGATAAGACTGATCACTTTTCTTCTATGTCCTCAGGTCCTATATTTATATACCCGCTATAGCTCATTTAGCACTTAACCTATTTGCATATTTGGCTCTTTCTATAAAACTTTAAACCCCTCGAGTGCATAGGTAATATATTATTTGTTAAATATTCTCAGCTTCCAGTACAATGCCTAGCTTTTAGTAGCTGTTATTAAATATTTGTTGGATAGTGTGGTATAAGGCTTAAAATCAAGGTCCAGTATTATGTGCTGCCTTGATATACAGTGAAATCAGGAGGCACTCGAAGGCCTAACCACGTGTTCCCCTCCGTGCTCCACTCCTGTGCATAAGCTCCCTTAGCTACACAACCATCCTTATCAAAGGTACATCCCCTGCTTATCCCTGAGCAGAGAGCTTCAGTTCTCTGCTAATCTGTGGAATTATTCAAACGAGCCAGTCACACTCTCCCACTGCAACCAGAAGGCACCTATCCCTCTTGATACTACAAAGCCTGCCTCCCACAAGCCCTGCGTGTTCAGTCCGTCCCTGAGTACAACGCCCATGAGGGCCTATAGCACACGGGATGTCCTTCTCCACCAGGCCGTGAGGATATGTACACGCAACTATCTGGCAGTCAGCGCTGGCTTTCATCTGGACTCACTCTCTGCGCTTTCATCCTCACGGAGGCTAGACCCCGCTTCCTCAGAGCACAGCACCAACTCCAAGAGCTGTCAACACCATCTGCCCGGTGTCCTGTGTGCAGCCACCCCTGTAATCCTAGGGCACAAATCCCTCCCTTGCCAACCGAGCAAAGCAGTGGTGATTCTCTTCTCTATCTCCACTCTTAGTCCGATTGCATGGCAAGGGAACACTGATAGAGAATGTATGTGTTTCACCAACTGATACTCTTCACTGACATTCACTACAGAAACACAGCCTTTCTCAAGACTTTTTGTTTGTTTTTTATTTGAGAAGGAGAGAGAGAGAGAGAGCATGCACGAGCCAGGGAGGGGCAGGGGGAGAAGCAGACTCCCCACTGAGCAGGGAGCCCAAGGAGGGGCTCCATCCCAGGACCCTGGGATCATGACCTGAGCTGAAGGCCGAGGATTAACCGACTGAGCCGCCCTGGCGCCCCACCTTTTTCAAACAGCACTTGGTTAATGTGGCTGCTAACCACTGCAATCCTTTTATCTTCATTCAATTTCATTCTGGAAAGACTAGAGATTCACCTATCTCCACCAAGGCAGTTTCATTCCTACTAATTTCTCATCAAAAATGAAACGTAATTACACAGAAGTTTTTCCACTGTGTTCAAATAGAGGCATCCAATGACTCTCTTTGTCTAAGAACAGAGCTTGTCCACAGTAACTTGGATATCTTGAGTTTGGAGGTCAGCAATAGGCTCTAGCAAATACGGGCAAAACTAAATGGCTTGTACTTCTGATTAAAATATACATTATAGGAAGGATTTCTCTTTGTCTTAAAAATACAGCTTCTTGAGGCATCTCGGTGGCTCAGTTGGTTAAGTGTCTGCCTTTGGCTCAGGTCATGATCTCAGGGTCCTGGGATCGAGCCCCACGTGGGTCTCCCTGTTCAGCAGGGAGTCTGCTTCTCCCTTTCCCTCTGCT
>NW_023195926.1:0-711 GCF_002007445.2 Ailuropoda melanoleuca
TTCAGCACTTTGAATATATCATCCCATTCCCTCATGCCCTGCAAGGTTTCGGCAGAGAAATCCACAGATACCCTTATAGGGGTTCCCTTGTATGTGATGAGTCATTTTTCTTCTGCTTTTTCAAAATTCTCTATATGTTTTGGGAACTTGTCTTGCAATTGCAGTCCTTAAACATTGGGGTGCCAGATATGGTGTTCATCCCCTTTTCTTCTCAGGTAGAAGCTTGGGATTGTGAGTTTTCTCCTGATTGTGCATTGCTGCACAAGGAGTGGGATTTAAGGTGAGATTATGACTCAACCTCTCCTATCCATTTCTTGGTAGCCTGATGCATAGGATTCACTCAGCTAGTTCTGGGGTTTGTTTCAGAGGAAATTGTTCCATGTAGCTGTAGATTTGGTGTGTCCATGAAAGAAGATAAGCTCAGGATCTCCTACGTCACCATCTTGAACCCTTGCTCTAGTCTTTACTGTTCTTTCTTCACTNGTCACCATCTTGAACCCTTGCTCTAGTCTTTACTGTTCTTTCTTCACTTTAGAGACCCATCCTATAATTCCTATAATTCTCTGTTTCTCAGACTGCTATAGCCTTGTGGACCTTGTGGACACAAACCCTCCTGGCTTTAACAGCTATATGTTTTGGGAACTACAGATAAAGGACTGGTATCCAAGATCTACAAAGAACTTCTCAAACTCAATACACGAGAAACAAATA
>NW_023195927.1:0-1059 GCF_002007445.2 Ailuropoda melanoleuca
TGCATCCCTGATTGTGATGCAGAAAACAGAACAAAACAAAACAACAAGAGAAGGTGGAAATGAATTGGAAGGACCCTGTAAAAGAAAGCCCCACCCCATCACTACTCCACATCTCATTAAGAGTATCCTGTTCTACTTAAAACCAATGTGGTACAATAGGCTTCTTCTCCCCAGCAAACTCTGGCACATTGAACTCTTCCCTCTGTCTCTACAGTATCTTAAAAGTTGTGGCCCAAACCGTCCAGCACAAATCCCTAGAACCTTCCCTGTTGAATCAGGGAAGTGTTTTGGGGGTTGGAAGGATGGAGCGGTGTAGGTTTTGTGGGCAAACAGCCCAAGAGTCCATGGGATGGTCCCTGACGTCAGCTGGGCATTGGGACTTTGGAAATGGGGCACACTGTTAGTTTGGGTGGCAGAAGCAGCCAGAAATCTTCAAGAATCACTTATTAGTAGAAAAATTCACAATTCTAGGCGGTTCCCAAAATACAGCCATGGGTATCATGGCGAAGTGGCTCATTAGCACCCACTTTTAAACCACTGCACTTCGTAAGCGGCATGACTGCCTTGCAGGAAGTAGGGTACAGACTGCATGTGGATTTCTGTGTAGCAAGAATACTCTAGCATCACAAGTCATGCTAATTAACCAGCTGACTGGACTTCTCTCAGGGAGGAATCCTTGCATCTCTGTGGCCAGCCAATGAAGAATCATTTGAGCAACTATTTTCCTCTTTTTTTTTTTAAATAAGAAAAGAATAAAAATTAAAGAGCCCCCTTATAGAAGCTGTAAAGCTTTTATTAATATGTTTATAATTTAATAGCATTCACAAACGTGGTAAAAAGCTCATAAACATCCTCTTCATTGGAGATTTAAGAACAAGATCTGACCTTCTAAGAAACTTCCCATTAGAGTCAACTAACATAGCCTTTTCTCTTTTTATTGTTTTCCCCTGCACGATGCCTTTCTCACTGTTCGTAAAGATATTTGCCAATGTGGTATTGTAGGAGCTGCCTTGTGATGTGTCCCGAAGTCAGGAGAACGGAGCTCACGATAAAGTGCTG
>NW_023195928.1:0-811 GCF_002007445.2 Ailuropoda melanoleuca
TTCCATGCAAATGGACCTCAAAAGAAAGCTGGAGTAGCAATTCTCATATCGGATAGACTGGATTTTATTTTTTTATTTTTTTTTAATTTTATTTTATTATATTGTGTTAATCACCATACAGTACATCCCCGGATTTTAAACTAGAGGCCATAGAGAGAGATACAGAAGGTCACTATATTATTCTTAAAGGAAGTATTCAACAAGTGGATATGACAATTATTAATATATATGCCCCCAACAGGGGAGCAGCAAGATACACAAGCCAACTCTTAACCAAAATAAAGAGACATATAGATAAGAACACAGTAATAGTAGGGGACCTCAACACCCCACTATCAGAAATAGACAGAACACCCTGGCAAAAACTAAGCAAAGAATCAAAGGCTTTGAATGCCATACTCGACGAGTTGGACCTCATAGATATATATAGAACACTACACCCCAGAACCAAAGAATACTCATTCTATTCAAATGCCCATGGAACATTCTCAAGAATAGATCATGCTCTGGGACACAAAACAGGTCTCAGCCAATACCAAAAGATTGAAATTATCCCCTGCATATTCTCAGACCACAACGCTCTGAAATTGGAACTCAACCACAAGGAAAAACCTGGAAGAAACTCAAACACTTGGAGGCTAAGAACCATCCTGCTCAAGAATGACTCGATAAACCAGGANCCAGGAAATCAAAAAACAAATTAAACAATTTATGGATACCAATGAGAATGAATACACAAAGGTCCAAAACCTATGGGATACTGCAAAGGCAGTCCTAAGGGGTAAATACATAGCCATCCAAGCCTCACTCA
>NW_023195929.1:0-903 GCF_002007445.2 Ailuropoda melanoleuca
ACTGGTGGTTGGAATGCAAAATGGTACAACCGCTTTAGAAAACAGGTAAGCAGTTTTTTGGTTTTGGTTTTTAGAGAGAGAGCATGGCACATGCATATGAGTGGGGGCGGGGGAAGAGGGACAGGAGAGAGAGGATCTTAAGCAGGCTCCACATTCAGCGTGGAGCCCAACTGGGGGCTTGATCTCACGACCCTGAGATCATGACCTGAGCCAAAATCAAGAGTCAGACACTTAACTAACTGACCCACCCAGGCACCACCAGGTAAGCAGTTTCTTAAAAAGTTAAATATACATTTAGCATATGATGTAGCAATCCTACCATTAGGATTAAATTTAATTTAATTTTTAATTTTTTTTTAATTTTTAGTTAAAAATTCTTTTGCATGTGCATATCCAGTTTTCCCAGCATCATTTGTTGNGTTTTCCCAGCATCATTTGTTGAAGAGATTGTTCTTTCAGACCCACGGTCTCGGCATCCTTGTCAAAAATCATTTGACTGTATGTGCAGTTTTATTCCTCGGCCCTCTCCTCTATTCCATTGATCTACATGTCTGTCTTTACACCAGTACCACATTGTTTTCATTACTGTAGCTTTGCAAGTTTTGAAATCAGGAAGTGTGGGTCCTCCAATTTTGTTGCTCTTTTGCAATATTGCTTTGGCTATTTGGGGTCCATTGAGATTTCATATGAATTTTAGGAAGGATTTTCCTATTTCTGAAAAAAAAAAAAGTCACTGAGGGGGCAAACCTCTTGGGTTCCCTCCCTCCTTGGGAGCTTTGTACTATCACTTTGGTAATGCTCCATAAACCTTGCTTTGCTGCCCACCACTCTATCTGATCTACCTCTCCATTCTTCAAAGCAGCGTGACCAAGAACCACAGGCACCAATGGAGAAAAAAATTCT
>NW_023195930.1:0-756 GCF_002007445.2 Ailuropoda melanoleuca
TGTTTTAACTGCCATTAGTTGAGTATGCTGTCTTTCCATTTGACTTCCCCAGGACACACTTCCCTTGCCTGCTGGGCGGCACTAAAATGTCTTACGGAATTTTCAGGATTTGGTGAAGAGGTGGCTGGGTTGTGAATGTATACGGAATTTCTCACCTTTTAAAATTTTTGTCATCTCTCATTATAAATATTCACTTTGACATACTTTTGCTTTTATAATTTTATATTCCTTTTCTGAAAAAGAACCCTTCAAATTGCATAAGCTCAGGCCTCACAAAACCTGGATCTGCCCCTGCCTGTGTCTCACCTAACTTGACACACTGAACTGGTCAAGTGTATGCACACATACACAAACAGACCCAGGCAGGTCATTTAACACCTCTCAGTTCACCGCCTCCATGAAACAGCAGTGTATAGGTCTAATGAAATAGCTCATATGTCAAAANAAAAACATTTTGCACCACACTACAAGGTGCCTCAAACAGGTAAGGGAGTAATGCAATGACTTTTTTCCAAAGACACGGAGCGTACTAACTGAGAGATGGGAGATACTAGTAAAGAATGCCAAAGAAAGGGGTTGAGCTCGTGTAACATCGTTCACAGATCATCTTTACTGAGTTAGGAAACTCTTCAGCAATCTGCAGTTGGACAAGATAAGCTTTTAATTCCCTACTATTTAATCAGAACTTCCTCCCTGTTAAATACTAATTCTTAGCTAGGAATTGTCTACCTCACAGTTCCCCCCAAACCTCATAAC
>NW_023195931.1:0-2486 GCF_002007445.2 Ailuropoda melanoleuca
AGTGGATGGAAGAGTAATGGGAAATGTTGTCTGCCACAGCTGTGGGTACTGGCCCCTAAAGGCTAAATTTAAGAAGACTGAAAGGAAACTTTTCTTCCCCAAACTGACCTTTCTCAGATTAATAACACATCCAATGCTGATTACATTTTATCTGTCATTCTCCTGTATTAATTCCTGTATAGTCTAGTTGAATGCATGTGATCTTCTCAGCCCCATTTTGTAAAATTAATTAATGGTGATTAGATGTATGAATTTCAAAAATTTGGAATATGTTTACTGATGTGAAATATATTTTCTAACATTCAAGGTTTTTATTGGGACAATGTTTTATGTTTTTCCTAAGACCCAGAGAAGCTTCCAAATATGTATATGCTATATTTACATAGCATGTACAGATATACTGTGCATTATATGTGATACTTACTGCAGATATAAAGGACTAAACCTAAAATATAGAAAAAGAAGAAAACCACTTCTTTCAACCAAAGTATTACAGGGCAGATTTTATATTATTTATTTTTAAGGGTAAGCCAGGTTAAAGTTAATGTCAAACATAATTTTGTACTCAAAATTTGAAATATGTGATTGTCCTTAGACAAAATCTTAGAACACATGTCTTCTTGCCAAATTTGTATTTGCATAATAGTGAGCTATGAAGTTATAGATCACTTTGTGGCAGAGTGCCAACCCATAAACTGCTTGGTAAAGCTACTAAAAACTTCAATCTGAAATACATTTATCTCAGTTAGGAGTTTGAATCCTCCATAAAAAATGAAATGCACTAGAGTCTCTTAGTTCTTAAAAAAGAGAGAGAGAGCAAATTCCAAAATCTGTTTATTTCCACCTTTCTTCCTTTAACTGCTGTAGACACAAATGCAAAATGAATGTTGACATATTTGTTTAGCATCCCTGAACAGATTAAACTGCTTTAGAAGTTCTTCTGTAATCAGGCTTGAAAAATGGAAGCTAGCATTCACATCCCTGGATAGATTAAATTGTTTCAAAAGTTTCTCATTAATCAGACAAGAAAAAAATATTATCAAAGTATCTGTAGGTCCTTTGAAAAATATGTGAAATTTTCCTTACAACAAAGTTTTTTGCAGCTTCACTGCAAATGACATTTTTGGTTACACATATACAAAATATTAAGTATGTAACCGGTTTCTGTTCTCTATAGGTGAGTTGCTAAGTACAAATATTGATCCATTGTGAAGTACATTGTGTGTGTGAAAAGATCCACTGTGAAGTACACTGGGCTGGCTATGGAGCTGTCCATTGCTTATATGTATCTTTGGGCAAATAAAATAGGAAATTTAATTTTTTAAAATTTGAACTTTGTTCAGGTGAATTAAAGTGTTTGAATGTTATTCTTCATAATAATTCTGTAAGTTTAACATTGTACTCATTTTGGAGATGAGGAAACTAAATTTCAAAAATATTAGTTGATTTATCTCGTATTATAGCAGTTAGGTAATAAAATATTCAGTGTTAGACCTGTCTCACCCCAAAGTTTCTATTCCTTCTCTTCTGTACTATCTCTTTGAAACTAGCTTTCTCCTTGTAAAATGAAGTGACTGGATTATAATATTAATATTTTTGGATTTTCTATAGCTCTCATGTGTAGGGTCTCTGATTCTTGATTTTATTTAATCTCCCGTTTCAAGTTTGGATATATCACCTGAGTGTTTTATAATACATATAAGTGAATTGTGACACTTACTCCATTTTCCACTCAAATCCTCTGAATTCCTGCCAAACAGGCACAGAGACTCGGGATAAGGAATGATTCATTTACTATAGAAATGGATATTATTCCAGCAGTGTGAACTCTTGACTTTATTTTCATCACTCAGCCAATGAGTATAAATGACTTGAATTTGATAGGCACCATATAGGCAAAAGACATACATTCACACCATTATATTTTTAGAACACTTGATAAATTAACTCATATGTTTTAAGGTATTCAATAATGAATCACCACTAGTTTACATTAGTTCCTTTACAGGTTTTGCTCTTCACACATTATTCTTTCTATAAAATTACATGACATTGCCAAATAGTGATCAAAAAGGAGTGGTCATATTCTCTTGGATTCAAGGTATGTTTTCAAATGAAAAATTCTCATAAATTGAATTAAATTTCTATTATTCCCCCACATGCAAAAAGTTATTAGATGCATCTCTTTCATTTAGAAGGGTACATTTAGTATGGCTTAGCAAAAACTATGAGCTTTCTTTCAAAGAAACAGTTGTACTAAAGAACAGCTTGAATAGTTAAAGAAGAGGTCACAATTTTAGTCAAATATTTCATGACACAAACGATGTTAAAATTATTAAGATGTCATGGACAGATTTATGATTTCAACCATGATAGAATAATGGGTATCAGACTTGCCTCCATGAACTATATGTAATCGGATAAAATACAAGATCTAGAATAATAGGCAGCATGCAGAAGAGATCTTTGAAAAAGAGAAATGTAGA
>NW_023195932.1:0-608 GCF_002007445.2 Ailuropoda melanoleuca
GAACTATGCCAGTACCCTAGCATTTTGTTTAGTGCCTAATTAACACTTAGGGAAAAAGAGAAGAAATGTTGCAGGAGTAACAGCAACACAACCTTGAGGAAGAGTAAATACATAGTTTGATGTTTCTGTAAAGTTTTAACAATGAGATTGGGCTTTAAATATTTTTTAAAAAGCATGTTAATTAAGCACTTTAATCTTCCAATGGTAGTGAGGTTAAAATATATGNAGGTTAAAATGTATGTGTGTGTGTGTATGTATATAGGTAAAATATCTGGGAAATAGGCTTTCATTTAGAAGTAATTTAAGGAAATGGAAACTATCCATAAGCTGAACATTTTTCTGTCGTAATTCTTGGAATTCTCAAACACATACAGAACAAATACAGAAATGAGAAGTCAGGCTGGAATGAGATACAGCAATGAGGAACTTTTATGAGTAGTAATGAGTGGAATGGATCTTAAACAGAGTTCTCAAATACAGTATTTTTTAAAATGTTCTGTTTCTGAAGCTTTCCTTGGACTTCATTATAACTTTTCCGCATCATCTCTGAACTTGGTTCTTCTTCTAGGAAATATGTTATCCAGCTACATCTTTAACTGTCTATATCC
>NW_023195933.1:0-861 GCF_002007445.2 Ailuropoda melanoleuca
TGGAAGTCCTAGCCACAGCAATCAGACAACAAAAAGAAATAAAAGGCATCCAAACTGTTAAGGCAGAAATACAACTTTCACTATTTGTAGATGACATGATACTATATACAGAAAACCCTAAAGACTCCACCAAAAAACTATTAGAACTGATAAATGAATTCAGTAAGGTTGCAGGATAAAAAAAATCAATGTACAGAAATCTGTTGCATTTCTATACATTAGTAATGAAGGGACAGAGAGAGAAATTAAGAAAACAATCCCATTTACAATTACACCAAAAATAAGAAAACACCTAGGAATAAACTCAACTGAAGAGGTGAAAGACCTGTACTCTGAAAACTATAAAACACTAATGAAAGAAATTGAAGATGATACAAAGAAATGGAAGGACATTCCATGCTCATGGACTGGAAGAACAAATACTGTTAAAATGCCTATACTACTCAAAGCAATCTACAGATTAAATGCAATCTCTATCAAAATACCAACACCATTTTTCACAGAACTAGAACAAATCCTCAAATTTGTGTGGACCACAAAAGACTCCAACTAACCAAAGCAATCTTGCAAAAGAAAAACAAAACTGGAAGTACCATAATTTCAGACTTCAAGTTACATTACAATGCTGCANTTTCAGACTTCAAGTTACATTACAATGCTGCAGTAGTAATCAAAACAGTATGATACTGGCACTAAAACAGGCACATAGATCCATGGAACAGAAAAGAAAGCCCAGAAATAAACCCACAATTATATGGTCAATTAATCTTCGACAAAGGAGGCAAGAACATTCAACAAATGGTGTTGGGAAAACTGGACAGCTACATGCAAAAGAATGAAACTGAACCACTTTCTTACATC
>NW_023195934.1:0-621 GCF_002007445.2 Ailuropoda melanoleuca
TCCCCTTAATGATTAGACAGTGTTTTTCTTTGTTTTAAAGTCTGTTTTGTTCCATAAAAGTTTTGCTACCCCAGCTGTCTTTTCACTTCCATTTACATGATAAATGCTTTTCCATCCCTTCACTTTCAATCTACAGGTGTCTTTAGGTCTGAAATGAGTCTTTTGTAGGCAGCATGTAGATGGGTCTTGTATTTTTATCCACTCCATCTCCCTATGTCTTTTGATTGGAATGTTTACTTCATTTACATTTAAAGTAATTATTGATAGGTACGTATTTATTGCCATTTTGTTAGTTGTGCTATGGTTGTTTTTGTAGTTCTCTGTTCCTTTCTTCCCTTGCTGGCTCTTCTCACAATTAGTTGGCTTTCATTAGCAGTATACTTGGATTCTTTTCTTTTTATGTTTTGCATATCTATTACTGGTTTTTGATTTGTCATTACCAATAGTTTGTATAACCTCTCTGCATATAACAGTCTATATTAAGTTGATNGCAGTCTATATTAAGTTGATGGTCACTTAAGTTTGAATCCATTCTTCACTCCTCTCCCCGTGTTTTAGGTATATGGTGTCATACTTTACATCCTTTTATTTTGTGAGTCCCTTGACTGATTTTTACAGATA
>NW_023195935.1:0-577 GCF_002007445.2 Ailuropoda melanoleuca
TGGGAAGGAGAGGGGTCCCAGTCACTCCCCACATCCTGGCAGACCCACCGAGACCTGGGGAGGGCAGGAGAGGGGGACAGGTCACTGAGCGCGTGGGGCCACCTCTCTACCAGGGTAGGACAGTAACCTCGGCAAGATCGAGGTGCCAGCCGCGTTACCCCAGAGGGCTGGTCCAGGTTTCTTCTAAGTCTTCCTGAGAACGGCCGGGCGTCCAGTGGGAGGGGAGTTTAGGCTCCAGACTCCACGTAGCAGCATTATAATCATAATCACGTCGCTTCAGCCTGTTCCACACGTAAACGCCCAGTTACAATGGGGTCAGTTCAGGGCACCCAGACACCCACGAATGGATGCCCACTTCGCTCTGTCACTTCCTACGCACGTGCCCTTGAGCGGCTCTGTCTGTGTAAGCTTATTTCTTCCCGTCTTTTGTGCCTGATGGGCCCGNGTTTTGTGCCTGATGGGCCCGGCTGCTTGGTCCGCGTGGCCGAGGTCCAGGTCTGGGGCAGAGAGCAGCCGCCTGGAATTCCTTCAGCGGCCCCGTTCGTTGATGCAGCGTTAAATTAAGGCCATTAACTCC
>NW_023195936.1:0-5355 GCF_002007445.2 Ailuropoda melanoleuca
ACTGCACCAAGAGGAGACTTTGTGTCCTGGGGCTGGAGGGAAGCAGCAGGGACAGGGCATAATAAAGTTCCTCTCTCCATTACATCATAGTTACTCCAGAGCAGCAAGACCCGCTTGTGAGTTTCTATTAAAGAAGGAAAAAATCAATATAATCAAGGAGAGTGGTAACAGATGCCCCTGGTAAAAAGCCAGTTGCTTTGAATATGGTCTCTACAATAAGTACATCCTGTGAATCGTGATTATTACCATGTATTGGTTCTGTGTTGAGCACTTTATATTTGCCATTTATAATCCTCAAATCACACCAGAGCATATGGACCACATTATCCTTTTAATATAAATGAAAATAAATATTTACTAAAAGCTAAGTAAACTGCCCAAGGGCATCCACGTAGTAAGTAGTCGAGTCAGAATTTGACCTCAAATTCTGACTCTGACTCCAAAGGTTCCTTTCTAGCCATGGGCTGCATTGCCTCCTTGAAAGATAAAATGATGGTAGTTAATTGCATAAGCACAGTCCACCATCAACTCTTCTCTCAAATATGACTAAGATTTGCTTTCCTTTGAACTTGTTACTGCTCATTTATATAACTATCAAACTCTGCCCTGTTCAAATCGGGACATCTATGAGTGTCACCCTAAAGTATTAGGATTGTTTGCTATGACTTGCCCTAAACGGAAAAAAAAAGGAAGAAGAAAGAAAAAAAAATCCCATCTAAGTCAGTACTACATTTGTTGCCTTTCAATTAAATTGAGTTAGAGTTTTCCCCCTCCCAACATGCTGGGAGGAGGTGTCGTATATAAGATAGAACTAGACAGTTCTGGCACCTAATCCCAGCTCAGACAATTACTAGCTAAACTGGCCTTAGCAAATCTCTTAACTCCTCTGAGTTTTTATTTCCTCATCTGTAAAAATATTATAATAATACCTTAAAGTGATGATGTCATGGGAATCAATGAGCTTTACAACTGTAAAGGACTAAGAAGAAATGGTACGTGCTGTGTGCATAATAAATTGCTATTATTGGCCATGTTACTTTTTAGTAAACTGAATTTTTTAATTCTGCTTTTTACCAGGCAAAGGGAAAGTGATCTTTTACCATTAGTGGGCCTCAGTCTAGTATGTTGACATTTCCATTGAATTTGTAAAGGTCTTGAAAAGTACCCTACATTTAAGCAAAGCTAAATTAAATTTTAGTAAATTGTGGCTTTCCACAATTTGTGACATCCTGCAGTAACCCTGTAACATAGGCCAAAATAATAACGTATTGTCAATATAACATATGCTCAAGTACTGAAGACCGTGTTGTGCTAAAACATTTCAACTCTCTGTCTTCTACTTAAAACCAATGGTTTTCAGTCTCACAGGTATTTGTTGACTACTTACCATGTGAAAAGTCTCAGGCTACCTATGGTGAAGAACACAATAGTGAACAAGATGGGGGGAGGGATGTCCCTATTCTCAAGATGCTTGAAATCCAGTGAGAGAACAACACGAGGCTTGTATGAAAAATTACAGACATGATGTCCAATGTAGTAGAGATGTGTATTGACAGAAGCTCTAGGAACACAGAAAAGACGTCGACCCACTCCAAAGGAAGATGATCATAAAGTCTTTTATAGATTGGATTGTGTTGGGTCTGGGCCTTAAAAAAATGGGTGGAGATTGCCCAGGCTGGGTATTTAAGACACAATTAGAATAGGGCTGATATTTGGTACAAACTAGTAAGCTGTTCACAACCAATTCAGATTTATTTGCTTGGCTGTTCTATTGAGTTGCTATCCACTTCAGGTTTAAATAGCTCAAAGAGTGTATCAGAGGTACAGGGAACCAGTCTTTATTCATGGTTTCGGCTACAGTACCTAGGCACACAGTAAATGCTTGGAAGGGATGCCTGTAGCTAAGAGTGTGCTTCGTAACCTTGAGTGCCCTTGAGAACCAGCATCTAAGGTACCTATGCGAACTAGAGAGTGTTGAAACACGGGCAGGATTATTTGGCACCAGATCACAGAGATATTCCAATTCCACCCTGAAAAGTTTTTACTTTATTCCATAGCATAGGGTTGCGTTGAAGTGGCTTTTGGAGGAAGAAATTCCCTGGTTATTGCTTATACTTCACGAAGTTTACTCTGGAAGCTATGAGAGGGTAAATTGGAGGCACAGCATCATGATTTGGGGGACCAGAGAGCAATAGCTAATAATAGGTCATTCCCACTTCCTAGAACAGAAATAATGAAAGGACGAATAGCACCATGGGAATAGAAAGAAGGTGTAAGATACAGTACAGAAATATTCTTTCCAGAATTCAGTACCAGAATTAAGGGCCTGAAGCCATCAATGCCATCAATCTACCATTATGGTCATTAATTGTTGTGGTTATTAGCAAGCAAATACCCTTCCAGTTTAGAGAATATCCATTCCCAAACAAGTATAATACAGAGCTTATTCCCACCATGGAAGATAAAGGGGCAAGCATTCTCTTTCCTCATTCTCTGGCACCTAGGACATGATCATGTTACCTAATTCGGGACAATGGAATGCTCCCATCCAGGATTTTGAAAAATCCAGACCCTTTGTCATGGCAGCTGTGGGACAGAGAGAGGGAAGTTCAATGAGAGGTATCTGGTGGTCAACCTTGGTGCCCTAAGAGGAGCTGTGTGATGCAGCCTTGGCCCCATTCCCAGCCACCTAGTTCTTTTTGATTACTGTTCGTTTTCCAAAATTGGTTCTCCAGAACTTCCTTTGATTCCAAAAGCTAACAAATATATTTGCTAGCCTTTTTTTTTTTAAACTTAAGGTAGCCAAAGTTGTTTCTGGTGGTTTCCACCATAGTCCGCGGTCGGTCACCCCAATAAGGCAGCCCACACTGTCCTGCCCTGTCAAACTGTCCGTGATGCATCTGCAAGCTCTTGGGTAAAACAGCTATTTCTCCAGACCAGCTGATGTCAGCTAGGCAAGAAGCATCATCATCATATAATTAACGAAACGTCCATTTACATATTTACCTTAGTCAATTTTCATTTTCAGATCAGAGCTTACTAATTATGAAAATTAATAAGGGAAACTTCATGGAGTCTCGAGGCCAGAAGGGGGAGCTCTCGTGCCGTACCACCAGAGATCAATCACAGGAAAAACTGTCAATTACAGACCACAAGGGAAGAACCCTCAACAGGAATCAACGAGAGAGGCCCCAACAGCGCAAAACGCACATTGCATCTCCTACAAGAAACAAGCTACCTCAGCAGCTCAGCCTAATGAGAAACCATCATTACCCTGAGCTCCTGCTTTTTTCCAACGGACTTTGGTTCAAAATAACCCCTCCCAATTTCCTTCTTCTTCTTCATAAAATCACATTTCTCTCCTTTGTTCTTTGAACTTGCTTGTGGTTTTGCGGTAGGTTGTATGCCCCGAATTTCAATGCTTTGCTCTCCAAGTAAACCCATTTTTGATGGTAAAATAAGTTTTATTTTAAATTTCACATTAACACAAAGGAATCTTCTAAAGGAGGATTACATAGATCAATTGTTCATTCAGCAAACATTTATTGAGTTCTTACTATGGACTAAATTGCTTAGGTCCTGTGAATAAAAAAGACAAGATATCCTCCCTTCTTTTCAGGAGCTCAGAACCTCCATAAGAAACTTAGATATGAACAGGTAATAGTGGGAACTTCTCCAGGTGCCAAGATGGTGCTACCCTCAGAGAATTCAGAATGTCACAAGACAGCTAACCTTTTCACAGGGTCTGGAAGAATGAATCAGAAATTTTCAGATGTTAGTACACTTGTCATGATGAACACTGACTAATGTATAGAATTATTGAATCACTATATTAGGTACCTGAAAATAATATAATACTGTATGTTAACTAAACAGGAATTAAATAATTTTTTCAGATAAATAAGAAGTAATGTAAATATTCGTAAGTTGAAGGAAGTACTGTAGAAGAAATAAGCTTTTGAGTCATATGTGTGGCCATCCACTCACTATTTGCTCATTGATTTTAAATTTCATTTTCCTGACCTCTAAGTTGGTGATTCCTGGAGGAATTCTTCATTTAATGAGGATTCAATGAGAAAGCATAGAGGAGGAACCCAAGATGATGGAGACATTCACCAAATATTAGTTCCTTTCCTTTGTTATTGATATGTTTAAGAAGATTTTTTCACCAGGGTGGTTCTGTCAGATTCATGAAGCCCACTGCTATTAAAGAAAATCTTTTTTTCCTGTTAAATCAATTTAATGCATTACCTTAAAATATTACTTTAACATAAAATGATTGTTTATATAGGAGAGCACATAGTAGAACTAGTAACTGAAAAATAATTGAAGTTGCTTGTTTAAGAGGAGGACAAGAAAATGCTGGAAAGGTCCTTCTCACGGTTGCCAAAGACAGAAATGACACGTCATCCACGCTCGGGGATTCAGTTATTGTACATTTCAACCAGAATTTCCATTTGATTCTTTATCTTAGTTGATTTTTTCTGTTTGAGGCAACATTGTCGTTGTACCTTCCTTTGCTGTTTAATCATGGCTTCCATTCGTTCTTTGAGTGTATTTGTAATGGCTATTTCGAAGTCTTTGTTAAATTCGACATCTGGTTGCTCCCCAAAGTACTTTCAGTTTCTTGTTTTTTTTCCAGTGCATGGGTCATACGCTCCTTTTTCTTTGCATGTCTTGGGATATTCTGCTGGAAAATGGATGGTTTTGATAATACACTGTAGTCACTCCAGGTACTTCTCCCCACCTCCAACTTACAGGGCTTGTTACTATTATTTGCCTGTTTGTTTAGTGACTGGATGGACTATTTTAGTAGAGCCCATTTCTCCCACACAGTGTGAAGCCTCTGATGTTGCTCCCCTTGGTAGGGTTGGGGGCAGGGTGTGCTGTCTTGGATAAGCCAAAAGTCACCTGAAAGCATAGTGATACTCTCTCTGGCTGTCTCTTTCCCTGACCGCACCCAGTGGTTAAGAGCCTCTGATTCGGTGGCCAATTGATCCATCGTTTGCAACAATGTCCGAGGCTCTACATACTAATACCCTCGAATTTAGGCTCCTTTGAAAAGACAGTTACTAAAGTCAGTGTTTTAGATTTGTTCTGACCCCAGGAGGGATTCTAGTTCTCTCTGACAAACTCTCTCTCCCACAGTTGAATCTGTTATTTCCTATGAATCTTCTTCCAATTACCTTTCAGCACAACCTCCAACTGTTTTTGAGGGCACCCTAAGGTTTGCATTGTCTCAGCACCCTACTGCAAATGAAGTCCATTCCTTTGTGAAGAGATTAGGAGATATCTGTTTTAAGGCCTTTCCCCCAGGCAACACCCAGGACTCTGGAGCTGGGGGCTGGGAACAGC
>NW_023195936.1:6433-8520 GCF_002007445.2 Ailuropoda melanoleuca
AGTTTCATTTTCCTGACCTCTAAGTTGGTGATTCCTGGAGGAATTCTTCATTTAATGAGGATTCAATGAGAAAGCATAGAGGAGGAACCCAAGATGATGGAGACATTCACCAAATATTAGTTCCTTTCCTTTGTTATTGATATGTTTAAGAAGATTTTTTCACCAGGGTGGTTCTGTCAGATTCATGAAGCCCACTGCTATTAAAGAAAATCTTTTTTTCCTGTTAAATCAATTTAATGCATTACCTTAAAATATTACTTTAACATAAAATGATTGTTTATATAGGAGAGCACATAGTAGAACTAGTAACTGAAAAATAATTGAAGTTGCTTGTTTAAGAGGAGGACAAGAAAATGCTGGAAAGGTCCTTCTCACGGTTGCCAAAGACAGAAATGACACGTCATCCACGCTCGGGGATTCAGTTATTGTACATTTCAACCAGAATTTCCATTTGATTCTTTATCTTAGTTGATTTTTTCTGTTTGAGGCAACATTGTCGTTGTACCTTCCTTTGCTGTTTAATCATGGCTTCCATTTGTTCTTTGAGCGTATTTATAATGGCTATTTCGAAGTCGTTAAATTCGACATCTGGTTGCTCCCCAAAGTACTTTCAGTTTCTTGTTTTTTTTTCCAGTGCATGGGTCATACGCTCCTTTATGTCTTGGGATATTCTGCTGGAAAATGGATGGTTTTGATAATACACTGTAGTCACTCCAGGTACTTCTCCCCACCTCCAACTTACAGGGCTTGTTACTATTATTTGCCTGTTTGTTTAGTGACTGGATGGACTATTTTAGTAGAGCCCATTTCTCCCACACAGTGTGAAGCCTCTGATGTTGCTCCCGTTGGTAGGGTTGGGGGCAGGGTGTGCTGTCTTGGATAAGCCAAAAGTCACCTGAAAGCATAGTGATACTCTCTTTGGCTGTCTCTTTCCCTGACTGCACCCAGTGGTTAAGAGCCTCTGATTCGGTGGCCAATTGATCCATCGTTTGCAACAATGTCCGAGGCTCTACATACTAATACCCTCGAATTTAGGCTCCTTTGAAAAGACAGTTACTAAAGTCAGTGTTTTAGATTTGTTCTGACCCCAGGAGGGATTCTAGTTCTCTCTGACAAACTCTCTCTCCCACAGTTGAATCTGTTATTTCCTATGAATCTTCTTCCAATTACCTTTCAGCACAAGCTCCAACTGTTTTTGAGGGCACCCTAAGGTTTGCATTGTCTCAGCACCCTACTGCAAATGAAGTCCATTCCTTTGTGAAGAGATTAGGAGATATCTGTTTTAAGGCCTGTCCCCCAGGCAACACCCAGGACTCTGGAGCTGGGGGCTGGGAACAGCAATACCTCTGCTTTAGGAACTGAACTGGAGGTTGAAAGAAGAGGCCGATGTCTCAGGCCATCTCAGCCTGCCTCTCCTGGCACAGAACCATGGCCCTGCAAGCCAAGGCAGGGGGCCCCAGCATTCTCAGAGGTGCTGTGCCTAGGTAGAGCCCTCAGCCTTCCTCCCACCAGTGGGGTCCGGCAGATGAGGGACCCCCGCCCCCGCCTCTTGGGTAAACTCTCCCAGAACTTGGTCTTAGCAACAGGTAACTGGGGGTATGGCGAGAAACACCAAAGTCCTGCCCCTCCCAGTAAGATAGGCCTGGAATGGGAACAAGGGTGTAGAGGGAACCTTGTGCTTTGGCTGTGCTAGTCTGGAGTGAAGCTTTGTCCTGCTGAACCAGAAGGCAAAGAGGGAATGGTCTTGGTCCAAATAGCATGGACTCTCACTGTTCTTAATGAAATTTGGCAGATTTTCTTAAGTGGGTATTTCTTCATTTGCTGTATGCCCTTGCCATTTCTATCATTTCTAGAGACTTTAAATGTTCATATATTTTTTTAATTAAAAAAAATTATTCATTTAATTTTTTATCGTTATTCCATGCCCCTTCCCACCCCCAGCAGGTGCACTGAGTTCTTAGCTCCTCAGCTGTCATAATGGGAAATGAATGCCCTTTAATACTTTGTCTGTAAATTCAACTTTGTCTGATATTAACACTGTGATCTCTGCTTCCCAATTTCATTTCGTATTAACTTTCTTCCTCTTT
>NW_023195936.1:8753-10954 GCF_002007445.2 Ailuropoda melanoleuca
TTGTTATTCTGTTTTAAATCTATCTTGTATATTCTGCAGATTGGTGGATTTTGTTTCTTGATTCTAATGTATGATCTTTTATTTTTTAAATTTCCTTTTTATTTTCAAAGCCCGGCACCATACCTAGTGCTCATTACATATCTGTGGTAGAAAGGTGGGTTTTTTTCTCCTGAGGCTTGTGTGGGGAGAATCCTCCCAGGCCTCCTGGGGAAAGCCCCAGGATTTGCCAAAATCCTGTATCATTCCCACCAGAACCTGCTTAGAAATCACTGAGATCAACTTAATTAAAAAAAAACTTACCCTCTTTGTTGAGGTATAAATGACATATCACAAATAGCCTATATCTAAAGGATATAATTTGGCAAGTTTTATATATGTATATACCAGGAAACAGTCTCTACAATCAAACTGTAATCAGGGCACAAAGCCCAATTGCACCTGGGCCCCAGGGGTCCCTGCACAGACCAGGGTCAGCCATTCACAACTAACAAAATCCAAAGGCAGAGAGATGAGTGGAGGTGAAACAAGAAAGGAATTTATTTCAGTGAGGTCAGCCCTGGGAAGACAGTGGACTGATGTCTCAAAGATTGTCTCCAAAGTGTAAAAAATACTTCTAAGTTCATATAAGGAAAAGGTGGACTATATGTTGGTGGGCCCATGCCTGTGGGCAGAAAGATCACATTGATTCTTTTCTTGGGGTCAATCTTGCTAGCATCAAGGGCAGTCCTTTATTTCTTGAGGGGGTAATTTTGGCTGCCATTATGGGATGCTTTGCCCACTGTGTCTTTTTTTGCCTGAGTTAAGAGACAAGCTGGAAAGAACTTAATCAGTTAGAAAGTACAGTCTGAGGTCAAACTGGCGGTGGTTGAAGTCCTCTTTCAAAGATCATTAACCTATCCATCATCCCCCAAAGATTCCTGGTGCCCCTTATGTTTCCTTGTGTTCCTTCCCCCAACAAAGCATACCCCTGTCCTCATGCAGTTTGGTTTCTGTGTTTAATGACCATGATACCATTTATATCTAACCCAACTGAAGGAGAACTTCATCAGAGACACAGCAGCCCCTTCAGTGTCTCATGATATCACTGCTTTATCTTTTTAGTCCAATGACTTTTGTAAAGGATTTGGGATGTATCTCCCAATGACCTTGTCTAGTACTGGTTAAAATAAATAATGGAATTATTCAAGTTACTTCTAGGAAAACCAAATCGCATGCATGTGATCTTACTACATGTAGGGCAGCAACCCTTGGTCCCTTTTGACTTTTCCATATTTTAACATTTCACATTCATCTGTATGATTCTTTGAAAGAGAATTGTTTGATGGGAGTGAAGAGGGAAAAAGAGGAACCTTGCTAGGTGCTGCCAGCTGCTCACTTTACTTCTCTGAAGCCTCCAAAATAAATATATTTTAAAAACCTTCCAGAACATATTTCCCAGAAGCATCATGGCTGGCTAAACTCGCCTGGTTGCGATAACAGATGCTAATTTGTTTACCAAGACTTAAGTAAGAATCTAAGCACATTTTTCATAGAATGTCCCATATGGATGACACAAACATTTAATTAGTCCAAACAGAGTTCTTGTTTTATTTTTATTTGACTATTTTACCTAATACAATTTAGGTATGCTCAAATATTATGTTAAGGGTATTTTTTAAAAAGTAAAAGGAAATGTGTTAAGTATCTCCATTGAATCAAAACTTCTCTGTTGTGCCTAACTAATTTCAAATCTTGGTGGGGGTGGAGGAGAAAGCTAATATTTGAATTTATTAAGAGCACAGACTTTGGAACAACACTGTCGGGAATTGAGTAACTATTGTGCCTGTTACTAGCTGTGTGATCTTGGGCAGTTGGGTACTTAACATCTACGAGGGATGACTTCATATTTTATTTTATTTTATTTTGTTTTTAAAGATTTATTTATTTATTTTGAGAGAGAGAGAGAGAGAGAGAGAGTCGGGGGAGGAGCAGAGAATCTCGAGCAGACTCCCTGCTGAACATGGAGCTCCGCACACGGCTTAGCCCCACAACTCTGAGATTATGACCTGAGCTAAAATCAAGAGTTGGATGCTTAACTGACTGAGCCACACAGGTGCCCCAGGATGATCTCATCTTTAAAATGGAGATAATAGGGGCGCCTGGGTAGTGCAGTCGTTGAGCGTCTGCCTTCGGCTCAGGGCGTGATCCCAGCGTTCAGGGAT
>NW_023195936.1:11345-14993 GCF_002007445.2 Ailuropoda melanoleuca
TTGTTATTCTGTTTTAAATCTATCTTGTATATTCTGCAGATTGGTGGATTTTGTTTCTTGATTCTAATGTATGATCTTTTATTTTTTAAATTTCCTTTTTATTTTCAAAGCCCGGCACCATACCTAGTGCTCATTACATATCTGTGGTAGAAAGGTGGGTTTTTTTCTCCTGAGGCTTGTGTGGGGAGAATCCTCCCAGGCCTCCTGGGGAAAGCCCCAGGATTTGCCAAAATCCTGTGTCATTCCCACCAGAACCTGCTTAGAAATCACCGAGATCAACTTCATTAAAAAAAACTTACCCTCTTTGTTGAGGTATAAATGACATATCACAAATAGCCTATATCTAAAGGATATAATTTGGCAAGTTTTATATATGTATATACCAGGAAACAGTCTCTACAATCAAACTGTAATCAGGGCACAAAGCCCAATTGCACCTGGGCCCCAGGGGTCCCTGCACAGACCAGGGTCAGCCATTCACAACTAACAAAATCCAAAGGCAGAGAGATGAGTGGAGGTGAAACAAGAAAGGAATTTATTTCAGTGAGGTCAACCCTGGGAAGACAGTGGACTGATGTCTCAAAGATTGTCTCCAAAGTGTAAAAAATACTTCTAAGTTCATATAAGGAAAAGGTGGACTATATGTTGGTGGGCCCATGCCTGTGGGCAGAAAGATCACATTGATTCTTTTCTTGGGGTCAATCTTGCTAGCATCAAGGGCAGTCCTTTATTTCTTGAGGGGGTAATTTTGGCTGCCATTATGGGATGCTTTGCCCACTGTGTCTTTTTTTGCCTGAGTTAAGAGACAAGCTGGAAAGAACTTAATCAGTTAGAAAGTACAGTCTGAGGTCAAACTGGCGGTGGTTGAAGTCCTCTTTCAAAGATCATTAACCTATCCATCATCCCCCAAAGATTCCTGGTGCCCCTTATGTTTCCTTGTGTTCCTTCCCCCAACAAAGCATACCCCTGTCCTCATGCAGTTTGGTTTCTGTGTTTAATGACCATGATACCATTTATATCTAACCCAACTGAAGGAGAACTTCATCAGAGACACAGCAGCCCCTTCAGTGTCTCATGATATCACTGCTTTATCTTTTTAGTCCAATGACTTTTGTAAAGGATTTGGGATGTATCTCCCAATGACCTTGTCTAGTACTGGTTAAAATAAATAATGGAATTATTCAAGTTACTTCTAGGAAAACCAAATCGCATGCATGTGATCTTACTACATGTAGGGCAGCAACCCTTGGTCCCTTTTGACTTTTCCATATTTTAACATTTTTTTTCACATTCATCTGTATGATTCTTTGAAAGAGAATTGTTTGATGGGAGTGAAGAGGGAAAAAGAGGAACCTTGCTAGGTGCTGCCAGCTGCTCACTTTACTTCTCTGAAGCCTCCAAAATAAATATATTTTAAAAACCTTCCAGAACATATTTCCCAGAAGCATCATGGCTGGCTAAACTCGCCTGGTTGGGATAACAGATGCTAATTTGTTTACCAAGACTTAAGTAAGAATCTAAGCATATTTTTCATAGAATGTCCCATATGGATGACACAAACATTTAATTAGTCCAAACAGAGTTCTTGTTTTATTTTTATTTGACTATTTTACCTAATACAATTTAGGTATGCTCAAATATTATGTTAAGGGTATTTTTTAAAAAGTAAAAGGAAATGTGTTAAGTATCTCCATTGAATCAAAACTTCTCTGTTGTGCCTAACTAATTTCAAATCTTGGTGGGGGTGGAGGAGAAAGCTAATATTTGAATTTATTAAGAGCACAGACTTTGGAACAACACTGTCGGGAATTGAGTAACTATTGTGCCTGTTACTAGCTGTGTGATCTTGGGCAGTTGTGTACTTAACATCTACGAGGGATGACTTCATATTTTATTTTATTTTATTTTGTTTTTAAAGATTTATTTATTTATTTTGAGAGAGAGAGAGAGAGAGAGAGAGTCGGGGGAGGAGCAGAGAATCTCGAGCAGACTCCCTGCTGAACATGGAGCTCCGCACACGGCTTAGCCCCACAACTCTGAGATTATGACCTGAGCTAAAATCAAGAGTTGGATGCTTAACTGACTGAGCCACACAGGTGCCCCAGGATGATCTCATCTTTAAAATGGAGATAATAGGGGCGCCTGGGTAGTGCAGTCGTTGAGCGTCTGCCTTCGGCTCAGGGCGTGATCCCAGCGTTCAGGGATCGAGTCCCCCATTGGGCTCCCCCGCTGGGAGCCTGCTTCTTCCTCTCCCACTCCCCTGCTGGGTTTTCCCTCTCGCTGTCTGTCTCTCTGTCACATAAATAAATAAAATCTTAAAAAAATAAAATAAAATGGAGATAATAATATCTACCTCACAGGGTAATAGTGAAAATGAAGTGTGACAATACATGTATAACACTTATAACAGTGTCTGGACAATAGTAAGTTCTATTTATGATTATTCTGTAATGAAAATAATACTACTTGAAATGAATGTTTTCCTTGATGTCATGATTGCCAAAGCAAGTCAAGTGGGTCATAGATTTGAATTTTAAATTTGGCTTTGAATATATGGACATTCAAATACGATTTTATAGTTTACATTATTCTTGAATTTTTTATCCTTTTTTAAAGATGTATTTATTTAACAGAGAGAGCAGGGGGAGGGGTAGAGGGAAAGGGAGAGAACCTCAAGGAAACATCCCATTGAGGGCAGAGCCCCGTGCAGGGCTCGGTCCCAGGACCCTGAGATCATGACCTGAGCTGAAATCAAGAGTCGAATGCTTAATTGGCTGAGCTCCCCAGGCACCCAGCTCTTTTTTGTCACTTCAACACAAAATAGTAACTCTAAAAACATTAGGCAGCAAAGGTTGAAAATAGCTCAAGACTATTTAGAGGAAACTCTGTCCAAGACTGTTGAGTGAGAAAAACACACATTCATTGTTTCACCTCATTCTTCGGAACACTTGTTACTCAAGTAAACTCAGCTTTGTGGTCAGACGCTTTTGTTTCAGGGGGATCTGGCNGCAATTTTTTTCTCTGATTCTCCACTCCTCTGTCAACACCTTCATCCTTTTGATGATAATAATTAACATTTATGGGGTGCTTAACATATATCAGATATTATACTAATTTCTATACTAATTATAGGTACTGTCTCATTTAGTCTCCCTACCATCCCTGTGCAATGTGATCTGTTATTAACCTCATTTCACAGTTGAGGGAATGAAGCACAGAGAGGTGAAGCTACAGGTCTGTAGGCAACAATGGAACCAAGATTTAACTCTGAACATTCACACCTAACCACTAAACTGTGTAATTTCCAAGTACATGCTAGCTGTCTGGTTTCCTCAGCTGTACAGAACCCTCTACAGAAGTTTTCCCAGATGCTTACCAAACATATACATCTTTTCCTTTTTATGTCCTTCAAAACGCCTTCTTCTAAATTCTGTCTCTTCAGGCATCTATTATGCCAAGAAAGTAGTACATTGATTAAAATTTTATTATTAAGTACTCACTATATTAAAGGATCAGTATTAACTGTAATGGGCATAGGAAAATGTTTAGGATTTGGTGTTTGATGTCAAAGGGATTTCAGTGTCTTTATTAGGTGGTCTCTCTGCCCTAAACCGGAATCTAGAATGTTAGAAAGTCCTGGGTGGGGTT
>NW_023195937.1:0-650 GCF_002007445.2 Ailuropoda melanoleuca
GGCTCCTCCACTATGAGCCTGCTTCTTCCTTTCCCACTCCCCCTGCTTGTATTCCCTCTCTCGCTGGCTGTTTGTTTCTCTGTCGAATAAATAAATAAAATCTTTTAAAAAAAAAAGATTTATTTATTTGTATTAGAGAGATTGAGTCTCAAACAGACTCCCCGTTGAGCTCAGAGCCGGACATGGGACTCAATCTCACAATCCATGATCATGTTCTGAGCTGAAATCAAGACTCAGACTCTTAACTGACTGGGCCACCCAGGCGCCCTGACCCCTCTATTTTATATAATACCCCCCACTACCCTAGACCCTGGATCTCCATTACACTGCTCTATTCTTTCCATAGCATATATAACCTGCTATTCTATGATATACTCTGTTGTTACATCTGTTATTCAATGTCTGAACNGTTATTCAATGTCTGAACACCTGTGCCCCAATTATGACGTAGATTTCATATGGAAGTATCCCAAGCACCTAGAACACATTGGTACATAATAGGTGCTCAATAAACCATTTATCAATGATTTAACGAGTAGTGATTAAAAGCCTGGATTCTGTGTGTGAATCCCAGCTCTGCCCCTAATCAGCTGTGTGACCTGGAGCAAGTTACTTTTCTGTGACTCTTTCCTCATCTGTAAAATGGGGGA
>NW_023195938.1:0-257 GCF_002007445.2 Ailuropoda melanoleuca
GTCGGTAGTAGTGGTTAGGATTGGGGTTAGGGGTTGTTAGGGTTATGGTTGGGTTAGGGTTAGGGTTACGGGTCTCCCTGTCCTCTTCTGCACAGAGCCCATTCTCCTCCAGAACCAGAGTGATCTTTTCGACGCATAACATTTGGGCCTCTGCGTGGTCTGCTCCCCTCCTGCCCATCCTTTCCAGCCTCACCTCTCCCACCATGGCCTGCCCCTCTGTGGGCCACCCAGGGGTATGATTGTCCCACATGTGCCTC
>NW_023195938.1:294-732 GCF_002007445.2 Ailuropoda melanoleuca
TTCACTGTGCCCTCTGCCAGGAGCACTCTTCTCTCCCCCTGCTTCATGTTTGGCTTGTTTCCCAGCACGGGGAGATGCAGCCTGCTGCAAGGGGAGATGCCAAGTGACCCAGAGTGAGCACACAAGCCTTGCACAAAGCATGGGGCTCACGGGGCCCAGCACAGGATGTGGGTACCTAGCCACAGGTCACAGGAAATCCCTACATCTGGAGCCATTATTTGGGGTGAGTTCTGAGGGCATCATAGCCTGGAACCTGGATGGTGGCTCAGGGCACGTCCAACCATCCTCCCAGTGCTGACCATCCTTCTCCGACCTGCTGTCATCCTGCATCCTCTCCACCTCCTCCTCAAACAATTCTGAATGTTCCCAGGAACAGGGTGGCAGGAGGGGAGTCTCAGGAGGGGCTTCCCAGATCCTGTGCCCCAGAGGAAGCTGTGA
>NW_023195938.1:884-1054 GCF_002007445.2 Ailuropoda melanoleuca
AGTTTCCAGGGGTGAGTCTGAGGACGAGGGTGCTAGGTGATGGGTGCACCTGTGACCTGGGATGGGCGCTGCTCACTCTTCTCCTGGACATGGATGCTCGTCACCCTTCTCTCCAGGGGACCTGTGGTGGATATTCTCCCCAGGGCTGCTGGTCCCCAGTCCAGATACCT
>NW_023195939.1:0-706 GCF_002007445.2 Ailuropoda melanoleuca
TGGAGATCCTGTCTTCTGCTCATTTTTTGACTTATTTGTTTTTTGGGTGCTGAGTTTGAGAAGTTCTCTATCTATCTTGGATACCAGCCCTTTATCTGATAGGTAATTTGCAAATATCTTCTCCCATTCCGTATGTTGCCTTTTAATTTTGTTGACTGTTTCCTTTGCTGTGCAGAAGCTTTTTATCTGGATGCAGTCCCAATATCTCATTTTTGGTTTTGTTTCCCTTGCCGTTAGAGACGTGTCTTGCAAGAAGTTGCTGCGGCGAGGTCAAAGAGGTGCTGTCCTCTAGGATTTTGATGGATTCCTGTCTCACATCGAGGTCTTTCATCCATTTTGAGTTTATCTTTGTGTCTGGTGTAAGGAAATGGTCCAGTTTCCTTCTTCTGCATGTAGCTGTCCAATTTTCCCAGCACCATTTATTGAAGAGATTGTCTTTTTTCCATTGGATATTCTTTCCTGCTTTGTGGAAGATTAGTTGACCATAGAGTTGANCTTTGTGGAAGATTAGTTGACCATAGAGTTGAGGGTCTATTTCTGGGCTCCCTATTCTGTTCCATTGATCTATGTGTTTGTTTTTGCGCCAGTACCATGATTTCTTGGTGCTCACAGCTTTGTAATAGAGCTTGAAGTCAGGCATTGTGATGCCCCCAGCTTTGGTTTTCTTTTTCAACATTCCCCTGGCTATTTGGGGTCTTTTCTGGTT
>NW_023195940.1:0-753 GCF_002007445.2 Ailuropoda melanoleuca
GAGCTAGGATTTCATCATAGATGGAGTTTCTCCAAACCTCCTGTAACCCCCACTGTTGCAGTGAGTCCCCCGCATGTTCCTGGTGAAATTCCGCACTGCGTGGCTTGGGAGCAGTGTAACACAGTGGTCTTGTCACCACCAGGGCCACGCAAATTGGGCCCCACACAGGCAGGTTTTCAGCACACTGTCAGCCAAGCACACTGGGGGCCTGTGCCATTGCTCGCAGGCTGACCTCGCAATACTTTTTGGATTCCCATGAAACCCGAGCACCTCTTTTAAGCACTTTACTGTCTCTGGATATTGGCCAAACCTTCTTCCACTTGTCTTGTTTGAGTTGTGACTGTGATAAAACCTTCCTCCCCCGGGGAATGAGGTGGCCCGATCTGAGCTCACTGTTGTAGCAGTATGTTCTGAGAAGCTGTGCTGTCGAGGTTACCTTTTGTCACTTCCACGGGCGCATTTGCCTTTTCCCAGGATCCTCAACTCTTTGGAGGNGATCCTCAACTCTTTGGAGGTCATATTGCTAATGTCAGCCTAGAGCAATTACCTATAAAGTTCCAAACAGAAGTCTCACTGGCCTATTTATAAAAGTCCCCAAAGATACGAGGATGGGGGGGGGAGAATAGAATCTCCCACTATTAATTGTTAAAATTCCCGTGGTGATATATAGTTGCTTCTCCTCTTTCCTATCTACTTTAGGCTGAATTCTCTTTGCAAAGCATGATGGCCTAAAACTGAAATTCGGCTGCAAGA
>NW_023195941.1:0-2703 GCF_002007445.2 Ailuropoda melanoleuca
TGCAAAGGAGCAATTAAGTTTGCTCATCAACTGCCCATGAGATGGGGGGATTATCCTGGACTGCTGGAGTGGGCCTTAGGTAATCGTAGGGATCCTTGTAAGTGGAAGAGAGCAAGTGGAAGAGTCAGAGCAGAGCTATCTGCTGCTGGTTCTGGCAGGCTCCTCTGAAGATGGAGGAAGGGAACACAAGGCAAGGAATGAGGCAGCCTGTAGAAGCTAGAAAAAGCAAGGAAACGAATTCACCTGTAGAACCCCTCAAAGGAATGCAGCCCTGCTGATCCCTTGAGACTCATTTTGATCTTCTGTTTTTCAAAAGAAGAAAATAATATACTTGTGTTGTCATTAAGCCACTACATTTGTGATAATTTGTTATGGCAGAGAACTAATACAAGCCCCGGTGAAGCACCCCAGCATTCTTGCTGGAATGACAAATGCATAAAATTCTGACAATGTCATATGTTAAGAATGTGGAAAATGGGAAGTGTCGTGCTATGCTGGTGATTGGTGGTAAATTAGTACATCTTCTTTGGAGGGCAGTTTCACAATGTCTAATATGTTTATACTTTCAGGACCAGCAATTTTATTGCTAGATATATTTGAGAGAAATTATGACACATAAGGACAAAGAGACACATACAAGAATTGCTTCAGAGACCTGCTATTTTAAGAAAATTTGTCTTATTTTCAGTATGTCTTCAATGAGAATTTGGAATCAACATCAATTTCTATCAGTTGGAGAATGGACAAATAATGTATATTTATCTGATGGAATAGTATGCAACAGGGGAATGGACTAGAGCTACTATTATTAACATGACTAAATTGCAAAATTATAAATTTGAGGGGAAAAAAGCAAGTTTCAGAAGGGGTGTGTGCATGTGTATGCATGCGCATATGTGAATTATAACATTTATATAAATTTTTAAAACATGTAAAAAATTATTTCTATGTTTTTAAATACATAATTATGTGGTACAGCTACTAAAATCATTTATGGGAGTCTAAAACAAAAATCAGGATTTTGATCACCCTGATAAGGTTTGGGAATTAGAGGGTTTCAACTCTATAGTGAGTACATGGATGTTTCTCAACTTATTTTCCATGCTTTTTAACATGAATTTAATATTTAATAATTAAAATATTTAATAATTAAAAACAATAAAGATAGAGTAAATGTCTAATTATTAAATTACTTCTGGTGAATACCTTCTATCCAAACAACATCAGAAAAGTAATACGGTAACAGTATATGACAGATATATATATTAATAATTTTAGTTTAGGGAAAACCAACAGACTATACATGAGATGCCAGCCTTAGCTTTGATTAACAAAAATAGTAATTACCATGGTTGTGTTCACATATACTCTCTTAACATAACTTAAGGGTTAGAAAAAGAGACAGTTCTTTTTTTTTTTTTAAATGATTTTTTATTATATTATGTTAGTCACCATACAGTACATCCCCGGATTCCGATGTAAAGCTCGATGCTTCATTAGTTGCGTATAACACTCAGTGCACCATGCAATACATGCCTTCCTTACTACCCATCACCAGTCTATCCCATTCGCCCACCCCCCTCCCCTCTGAGGCCCCCAGTTTGTTTCTCATAGTCCATAGTCTGTCATGTTTCATTCCCCCTTCTGATTACCCCCCCTTTCTTCCCCTACCAATCATCCTAGTTCTTATGTTCCATAGATGAGAGAAATCATATGATAGTTGTCTTTCTCTGCTTGACTTATTTCACTTAGCATTATCTCCTCCAGTGCCGTCCATGTTGCAGCAAATGTTGAGAATTTGTTCTTTCTGATAGTTTAGGAATATTCCATTGTATATATGGACCACAACTTCTTAATCCAGTCATCTGTTGAAGGGCATCTCGGCTCCTTCCATGATTTGGCTATTGTGGACAATGCTGCTATGAACATTGGGGTGCATATGGCCCTTCTCTTCACTATGTCTGTATCTTTGGGGTAAACACCCAGTAGTGCATTGGCTCAATTTTTAACATTTTAAGGAAAAAGAGACAGTTCTTACCAAGGTAGTGTTCATTTTCTTTCCATGAAATTTCAAATGAGGGCAGACTCTAAATAAATAAATTCATACTAATATAAGATATTATTTTATTACTGGTTTAATATAATTTCTTACCCTATCTTGTGGATATATGAATTACTCTACTTGAATTTTTAAAAAAATCAAATGATATCTGCCCAAGAACATCCCTTCTTTGAAGATATTTGAGATGGACCCTCTGTTTTACTCCCACATCCATCTCCTCTGGGTGCTCATCGCCCAAGCCCAGAGGTCTGGCTTTACTGGTTCTAAATCAAGCATGGACATGAGGGCCTTGGTCCAACTTACTAACTGAGGACCTATTGTCTGGCTTTCTGGGTTTAGCATGCTTTCTTCTTTGCATGCTATAAATTTCCAGGAGCATGTCAAGAGAACAAGGTAGTGCTCCCCACCATTTGAAGGACCAATCAAAATATTACCCCTTGGTCTTGGGGAATCATGGCTTTCTCTGGGACATTGCTTTCACCTCGATCTACTTCTCTCAAGAGTTCCCTCCAGCCTCCACCGTATTTCAATGAATTTCTAAAAACAGATATCACACTTGCATTTTGAGGCTGTAGGATGCTAACATCAGTCAGGTTCATAATTTTTTTTTAACCACAGAGAGAAAAATAATGCATAATTTA
>NW_023195942.1:0-744 GCF_002007445.2 Ailuropoda melanoleuca
GAGCTAGGATTTCATCATAGATGGAGTTTCTCCAAACCTCCTGTAACCCCCACTGTTGCAGTGAGTCCCCCACATGTTCCTGGTGAAATTCCGCACTGCGTGGCTTGGGAGCAGTGTAACACAGTGGTCCTGTCACCACCAGGGCCACGCAAATTGGGCCCCACACAGGCAGGTTTTCAGCACACTGTCAGCCAAGCACACTGGGGGCCTGTGCCATTGCTCGCAGGCTGACCTCGCAATACTTTTTGGATTCCCATGAAACCCGAGCACCTCTTTTAAGCACTTTACTGTCTCTGGATATTGGCCAAACCTTCTTCCACTTGTCTTGTTTGAGTTGTGACTGTGATAAAACCTTCCTCCCCCGGGGAATGAGGTGGCCCGATCTGAGCTCACTGTTGTAGCAGTATGTTCTGAGAAGCTGTGCTGTCGAGGTTACCTTTTGTCACTTCCACGGGCGCATTTGCCTTTTCCCAGGATCCTCAACTNCGTCCTCAACTCTTTGGAGGTCATATTGCTAATGTCAACCTAGAGAAATTACCTATAAAGTTCCAAACAGAAGTCTCACTGGCCTATTTATAAAAGTCCCCAAAGATACGAGAATTGGGGGGGGGGGATAGAATCTCCCACTATTAATTGTTAAAATTCCCGTGGTGATATATAGTTGTTTCTCCTTTTTCCTATCTACTTTAGGCTGAATTCTCTTTGCAAAGCATGATGGCCTAAAACTGAAATTCGGCTGCAAGA
>NW_023195943.1:0-1224 GCF_002007445.2 Ailuropoda melanoleuca
GTTTCAGTGATGTCATGTGCATATCCCAACTATGTTACTCGAACTTCAGCTTATTTATAGTTCTTCCTAAGCCCCTTAGAACTAGCGTGCATTTGGCACCTAGTGCTTGTTTGCTTCAGGAAGTTGTGCGGGAGGCCAAATGAACCATTATATTTCATGCCTGCAATCTTCAGTCCAAGTCCACCAAACACCTTCCAACGCTGTCCCTCCAGCCGGGTGAGAGTTCCCTCGGAGCAGCAGCTCTGCGCAAGCCGGGTGGGCTAGGTTCGCAGGACCCGCAGCCGCACTGGGCGCCTCCCCCAGGCTTGAGACGGGCCCGTGTAGGTCTTCATCAGGAATAAAGACATCCCGATGCTGAACGCAAGTTGATACCTCACTTTCTTGCAGTTTTGTTAGCACTCCAGAACCCGTCTCATCCATGAATGACCTTGTCAAGCTCGGGCAGTTTCTGATGCCATCATGATATGGTGTTTCTACAGTTTCTCGGAAGCCCTGAGCAGCCTTTTGCTCATTAGCTGTGTCCCAGCATCTAAACGATCTCAAAGTTTTCTTGCCTCCAAAGCCTACACCCTTGGTAAGAAATGAGGTCACTTCCTCATGAACCATTTCTAGCAAACTCATTGTCATCATTTGCACAAGAAGATTGTATAGCGAGGCTTCAGGGCTAATTCTGGGGAAATCAGGGAAAGGAGGAGCCCATCACAGTGTTTTCGAAGATACCGCCATGAACAATTCCATAGCCTCAGAAGACTTCAGCGGCATGCCTCCCTGTACAGCCTGGTAGCCTGAGTTTCTGCCCGAACGCAGATGGCCAGGTTGAAATGGAACATCCACCTGGCAAGAGCTCTTCTTTCTGTTCAGTGAAATTCTACTGCTATGTGTACAGGGAGATTTATGGCTTCCTCTGACAGGCCAACATGTTTATGCCTTTCCAAAGTAAGATTCTTTAGAGACAGCCAACAGAGAGTGTTCTAGTGACGGACATACAGGACAATGGGCCTCTGAATGCTCCAGTGCCCCAGCCAGCAAGGACTGTCTGTCCTACAGTTCGCTAGTGTCTCCTTGTGCCTCAGGACAATACGAGTAAACAGGTGGTAGGGGTAGGGCAGAAGAAAGCAAGATTTGGTATCTCAGGCCTTCCAAGCTGTCAGCTAATGAAAAGTCCTGAGAAAATGTAAAAATGGAAGGAATTGGCTGAAATCAAGCAGGGATCAAGCCTCAGAT
>NW_023195944.1:0-2080 GCF_002007445.2 Ailuropoda melanoleuca
GTAAAACCAGGATCTGAGTTTGCATGGGTTTTTTCATTTGTTCTTTCTACAAATTTTTATTCAATACCTACAACCACACACTACACTGGGTACTGAGGATATATTTCTGGCCTATATTCAATGCCTACAAAGATGATACAGTTCGCTGCCTCTTGACTTTCTCATTTATACAATTAACTATCTGTTTCAGTTTTGTGTTACCTGAAAATGTGGTAATTCCCTTTATGCTTTTTCTAGATCTCTTAACATTTTAAATTATATGAAAGATGATTCTTGTAGCATTCTAGTGAGACTGTTTTTCAAGTTGTTACAAGTAATTAATTCTCACTGGATGCAGTTTTTCACAGAAACCCACAGTTGTAGACTATCATCTAATTTAGAGTGCAGGAGTTTTCTGCACCTTCTCCCCTGCTCCCTTAGCAGCTGTGTCTGCTGTATCACGGATACTCTTTCCCCTGGAAGCTGCAGGAAGTCACTCTCTTCATGGTACCCGAGGCTACCACTCCTAGTCTGGCTGAGACAGCAAGCAACCTGGTAACTATTTACTTCTTGGATTCCCACGTATCCCACCAGCATAACTAAAGAATATAGCGAAAACCCACCAAAGTACTGTTTGCTGCTGCTTATCCGCAGGGTGACTTGGCAACTAGGGCAGCTTTTCTGTCTCACTTGATGGTACAGCTGGAGAACGAAAGGAGTGAAGGATGGCATGTACTAGGCAGGAGGACAAAAGGAAGGGCTGACTTCTCTTCAGTTGCTTTCTCATCCTTCCTTTTGGCAGGCCAAACCCAAACTCTATTGCACAGAATCATTTACTGTAGATGATCCTTTAAAACCAGTTTTAAAATTTCCATTTACCAGACCATGGATATAACTTTGTTACAGAATATTTCTTTATAATGACAGTACTGCAGGGCTCAGTGAAGGGCTAAGTGATATAAGTTGTTCATTCTTCATTCCACAGATAGTAAGTGAGCACAGAGGACATAGTAGTGGATGCTACCGTGTTCTGGGAGGTCAGACATGTGGTCAGAGTGACGCACCAGGACTCCTGTGTGCACAAACCAGCGTCAGAACTGTCAGGGAATGTTTGAGGGACTCCATGACAATCACGCCATGTTTGAGGATACCAAAAAGGATGCCTGATCAACACTGCTTGATTTGCACCAGACCCCAGCCCTGTGGAGGAGCACTTGAACTAGCTAGTACAGACCTAGCTAATGGACTGGCAGGCCCTGGAAGGGGAAAAAGAAACAGGGGACATCTGGGGGAAAATAAAGCACATGAGAGATCAGTTTGACAGAACGAGTCTGAACAGCAAGGCTTGCTGTTAGGGGGGTAATGATAGCAGCTACTATGCCTAGCTGCTGCATATGGCTGGAAGAAGGAGGGGCAGGATAGAGAAGAAAGAACTATGTGTCACTAGGGCCCCAACCCTCATTTGCGATGAACCCCTCTGGGCATAAGGAGCCAACAGCATTATTCTGCTAACTGCAGAGTGAACACAGGCACAGTGGAGACACTGCGCTAAGTCAAGAAGAGGTCACTGGCAGGATAAGAGTGAGCAAAACAAGGTATCAAAAAACAAAACAAAACAGAGCAAAAACAAACAAACCACTGGTCAATAGAGCAGAAAGACTGAAGAGTCTCAGGTGTGATTTCCACATGGACTCCTAGAAGGAATATCTTGGAGATGAACTCTTCAGAACAAAAGCTGAACATTTTGCAAATCAAGAGGAAAAGAGTCCCAGTTCAGTGAGATCTGGGGTACTGAAGGTGAAATCTGGGAAATATCCATCATAGATCAAAGAGTTAAAATCAGATGTCGTATCTTTATGATGCGTAAATAAGTTTCAGTCAGTACCACCCATCCATATGACCATAACATTNGTATGACCATAACATTTAAAAATATAAGCTTATGATCACTGATAAAGAAGAACCACTTTTTGATTGGCTTTTTGATAAATGACTGGCTTGACAAAGAGGTGCAATAGGAGAAATCTTAATATGATTCCAATACTGAAAATGGATGCAGAAAATATTCCCTTATAGAACAATTATTTGCTAGATCACTTAT
>NW_023195945.1:0-821 GCF_002007445.2 Ailuropoda melanoleuca
TTCTGCAGGCCAGAAAGAAGTGGAATGATATATTCAAAGTGTTGAAAAGAAAAACCTACAACCAAGAATGCTGCCCAGCGAGATTATCATTCAGAATTGAGGGAGAAATTAAGAGTTTTGAAGACAAACAAAATTAAAGGAGTCTATCACCACTAAACCAGCCTTGCAAGAAATATTAAAGAGATTTCCTTAATTGGAAAAGTACTGGTCATAATTAGACATAAAAATTTTTGAATGAAAAGATGTAAAATATGACAGCATATACATAAAATGTGGAGAAATGAGTTTAAAAAGTTTTTTTTAAGGGTGTGTTCGAAATTAAAAGACCATTAACTTAATACTGACTGTTATATCATTAGGATATTATATATGAATCTCATAATAATCATAAATACAAAACATATAATAGATACATGAAAAATACAGAAAGCCAAACATAACACTACAAAAACTCATCATCACACACACAAAAAAAGAGCAAGACAAGAAAGGAACAGAGAAGNAAAAAAGAGCAAGACAAGAAAGGAACAGAGAAGAACTGTAAAAACAACCAAAACACAGTTAAAAGAATGACAATTAGACATATCTATAAAAAATTACTTTAAATGTAAGTGGCCTATGACACATTTCCAAAGGCAAGAGAAACAAAAGATAAAATGAACTTATGGGACTTCATCATGATCAAAAGCTTCTGCACAACCAAGGAAACAGTCAAAAAAACTAACAAGCAGCCCACGGAATTGGAGAAGGTATTTGCAAATGACATTACAGATAAAAGACTAGTATCCAAGATCTACAAAGAACTTCTCAAACTCAATATG
>NW_023195946.1:0-224 GCF_002007445.2 Ailuropoda melanoleuca
GAAGTGAGGGCTGGGACGCTGGGTGTGGGGCACACATCCTGGGACGCTGCAGGGTTGAGCAGCACCAACAGTAACAGAGTTAAAGTGGCGAGAACATCAGTGGAGAACGGGCCAAAATCCCTCTGTTCTGTGACAGAGGCTGAGATTTGGCTACTGCTGCTCTGACTCTCAGAAGAGGCACAGCAGACCGCCAGGCAAAGCCACCAGAGAACAAAAGCCTGGAA
>NW_023195946.1:297-586 GCF_002007445.2 Ailuropoda melanoleuca
AGGGTTGCCTGAGTATCGGCACAGCAGGCCCCTCCCCCAGAAAGGAGGCTGAAAAATCAAGAAGCCCACATCCCTAAGGTCCCTATAAAACAAGGGCACATAGCCTGGGTCCCAGTAAAAAAATTGTGCTCTGGACAGCCCCACAATCTCTCCTCATCAGAATGACAAGAAGGAGAAACCACCCCCCAGAAAAGAAAAGACAGTGAGTCTATGGCCTTTGCCACAGAAATAATGGCTATGGATGTAACCAAATTATCAGAAATGGAATTCAGAGTAACAATGGTCAAAA
>NW_023195947.1:0-1718 GCF_002007445.2 Ailuropoda melanoleuca
GCTCCGTGCACACCCCTGCGGGTAGGGTCCCCTCTTGACTTACCTTGGCAATCTGCACACACCAGTTTAGCCAATGTTGGGAGCCAATGTTGTCCTTGTGCTCATGGACATAGTCCAGGAGGCAGCCGAAGGGCATGAGCTGTGTGATGAGCTGGACCGTGGAGGTCAGGCAGATGCCCAGCAGATGGCACACGTGAGGATTGTCCACACTGGCCATCACGTAGGCTTCCTGAGAGAAGAAGAGGACAGGAAAGCATTAGAAAGGGTCCGCACCTAAAGGGAGAGGCAGACAGACCGCTTTTCAGGTTTAAAAAAACCCAACAAAGCGAGGCACAAACCTGATTTCGAATGTGTACTGGAGGAGGACAGGGGAGCTCACGAAACACTTAGAGCAACGGACACGTTACATACATATTAGACTGTGAAATGACCATCACTGTGGAAAACAGCACCCTCTGAGCGCAATGCAAGGATTTCCCTTGACAGAGAGAGCAAGGCCCGTTACCTAGCGGCAAAATATTGAATGAAATGGGACCTGCTGTCTCTGAGCCTGAGCGCTGCTGATGCCCTTGTCGGGCAGCCCTCTGTCCCAGGCTAAGTAAAGCTGCAGTTTGAAACGTTGTCCGGACCTGCAGAAATCCATGTTTGCGTCTCTGAGGCTTGATACCGACTTTCCCACTGAATCGAGATACACACGCAGAGGTGCGGTGCTGAGGGGAGGTGGCCGAGCCAGCAGGTGGCCGTGGAGGGAGACTTNCGCCGAGCCAGCAGGTGGACGTGGAGGGAGACTTGCTTCTCACCCCAGGCCTGAGACGCCCCTCCAGTGGGCCTGTTTCAGGCTTTGAACTGGACAGACGGCATCCCATTTCAGTGATCCCAGACTGCCGGCTGCTCGGGACTCACTTCTGAACAGCAGTGGTCTGTGTTGCCCTCTGCCTCAGTCTCCAGGTCGGAAACCACGCTGCTCTGCAAAGCGCACCCCCTCGTTTGACTGGCTGCCAAGGCGGGAGCCGTTCTGGACACAGATCCAAGACTACAGGCTTTATTTTCACCCTTCTCCTATTCTAGGGCAGAAGAAGTGGTTTTATTTACAAGTGTGCACACAACAGGGGCCCTCTCTTCCATCTGACCGAGAATTAGGGAATCCTCAATTTCCTCCCATAAATTCTGTCTCTCTTTCAAACACAAAAGGTGGTGACCTTTAATTCAGTTGTGAAAGCGACCACACGGCCTGCAAGAGAGAGCTCAGAGGTTCCTTTTGGTATTTCCAGGCCTCCTGTGGGTGGAATGTGGCCTTGGGCACCAGGAGGGGGGTGGGGGGTGGGGGAGACTTGGGATGAGAGCATTGAAGGGGCCAGAGGTGACCAGGAAACAGACTGGGNGCTCTGCAAAGCGCACCCCCTCGTTTGACTGGCTGCCAAGGTGGGAGCCATTCTGGACACAGATCCAAGACTACAGACTTTATTTTCACCCTTCTCCTATTCTAGGGCAGAAGAAGTGGTTTTATTTACAAGTGTGCACACAACAGGGGCCCTCTCTTCCATCTGACCGAGAATTAGGGAATCCTCAATTTCTTCCCATAAATTCTGTCTCTCTTTCAAACACAAAAGGTGGTGACCTTTAATTCAGTTGTGAAAGCGACCACACGGCCTGCAAGAGAGAGCTCAGAGGTTCCTTTTGGTATTTCCAGGCCTCCTGTGGGTGGAATGTGGCCTTGG
>NW_023195948.1:0-2533 GCF_002007445.2 Ailuropoda melanoleuca
ATTAATTCAGGGTTTATCATGACTCCCAGGCCTGAATGAGTACAAGTTATTAACTTAATAGTCATTCACTGAGATTGGAACAAGTACAGCAATGGTTCTCAATCTTGGCTACCTATGAACATCATCTGGGGAGCTTCTAAAAATACTAATGCCTTGAAATGAATATAACATTGTGTGTCAACTATACTTCAATTAAAAAAAAATTACTAATGCCTGAGATACAACATCAGGGATTTTTATTCAATTGCTAAGGGGTTGGGTCTAGAATGGTATTTAAAAATCGCTCCCCTGCCAATTCTAATATGAAGTTAGACTTTAGAACCTTGATATTGCAATCATTACGGTACCTCTTAACCTCAACTGAATATTAGAGGCACCTGAAACATTGTTTTTTACTCCTACAGTACACAGGTAGCATCCAGATTGATTAAATCAACATCTGCAAAAGTGCGTTCCAGAATCTTAAATTTCCCCAGGTGATTCTCATGGGAGTCAGGGTTGAGAGTCTTGGCACTAGGGGAAGAGTAGTTTAGGTGAAGGAGCTGGTGTTAGAAAGCAACACTGGATTTGAATGGGCTCTGGGACGCCCAGCTGGAAGTACTTAGTAGACATTTGACTATGAATCTGAAGCTACAGAGCACAAGTCTAGATATAAAATGTGGATTACAGAAACATATTTATAATAATGGAACACTGCAAAGGGAAGGGAATCACTGGGACCCTTATAAAGAAAGCAGAGAAGGGCCAAGAGCAAAAGCTCAGGAAACACTGACATTTGAGAGGAGGGAAGAGGACAAAGAGTCATAACTAAGAACTGAGAAAAACAAAGGAAGGGATTTGCTAAGAAACCATGGACTAGGGTTATCCATATTCTCTCATCTCCCTCCCTCCCTCTGCCTTTCTCCTTCTCCCCCTCTCTCCCTCTCTGCTCCTTTCCTTCCTTCTTCATTCCTCTCCCTCTCTCATTCCTTCCCTCTCCCTGTCTCCTTAATTGGATATTTACTACCTCTTTCCAATCTAAATACTGCTTTTATCATGGATAATATTTAGGTTGATAAACATAAATGATTTCAAATACTTTCACTTATATTTTCCCCATACTTCATGAGAGAGAACCAGTCTCTTGGTTTATACTGTTCATGGCCATTCTTGGATATTACTTCATACAAAACCAATTCAGGGGCCCCTGAGTGGCTCAGTCAGTTAAGCATCTGCCTTCGGCTTAGGTCATGATCCTGGGGTCCTGGGATCGAGTTCTGAGCAGAAAGCCTGATTCTCCCTCTTCCTCTACCCCACCCCCCTGCTAGTGTTCTGTCTCTCTCTCAAATAAATAAAATCTTCATAAAAAAATTCAAATTTGAAACTTTAGCATTTCATCTACTGAAACAATGGTCTATTTGAAGCAACTTCATACAAGTATTCTCAATGTTTAAATCTCTTATCCTTGTGTCATATTTTCCCTGATATCGACAAGTATTGGATCTCTCCAACCAATCTCTTTACTCCTCTTATATCCTGGTATTTGAGTGATATTGGGAAAATGTCATATATTTATATAGATTATGATGCTTTAAATCTCACCTGGTCAGTATGCACTACTTGAAAATTAACTTGATCAGTTACCTTTTCCCATGTAAATTATTCCAAATTTTTGCCAATCTGTTCAAATCCCTTACCTTATTGCCACTATTGCAGAAGGTGAATATAATCTTAAGGAAAATTGTGGCTATCAATCAAAATCCCTCAATTTCTTATCCTGATTTCCATATATAACACATAAAGAAAAACAACAGGATTATAACTCTACTCACTTTCACAGCTTTTTACCAGTCACAGAGGATGAGCTGTTCATCATTTTCTTTTTAGGTATGATTTCTCCACCAGTGACCTTGATCTCTGTACTTCCAGTTATTCCATAAGCTGATCCTAACCTCTTGTATTTTCACTTTCTGTTCATACACAGTTGGCTCTCGCATATTTCGTAAAATCAAGTCTCTTACTTTCCTCTCTCAGTTTCCTCTCTTTCCATCTACAGCCAAGTTCTTGAAAAGAATGCCATATGCAATGTTTTTCAAACCTAACTACATATTAGAATCACATGGGGAGCTTTGGGACCATACTGGTGCCCAATCCCCTGCCCCAGAAATTCTGATTCAATTGGTCTAAAGTAGAGCACAGGCATTGGTATTTTATTTGTAAACTCCCATGTGATTCTGATAGATGGACAGAGTTGAAACCACTGTTCTACTAACTCAGACTACAGCTGCTTATTCCCCACTCTTTTACTCAACTTGTTTCTACTTCTGCACCTCCCCTTAAGCTATTCTTTTAAAGAACACAGGTATCTCCTTCATTTCAAGTCCAGTTAACTATTTTCAGTTTTTACATTAATTTTTTGTATGGAGCTCTTGTCAAAATTGATCACCCAACTTTTCTTCAAAAGCCTTTTATTTCTATCCTTCGCACTGCTGAAGTGAAATCTTATTACTTAGCTTTTTGGTGATCTCCGTATGAGCAATGTAAAAACAAAACC
>NW_023195949.1:0-823 GCF_002007445.2 Ailuropoda melanoleuca
GGTGTTGGGTTGCTGACGGCTTGCACACCTCTTGCTGGGTCTGCTTCCGAATGTGTGCAGACCCAGCTCCCGGAGCTCGCTGACCCAGCCCCAGGAGTTGTGTGGCCGCGGCCTCGAAAGGTGCAGGCCCGGCGCTGCTGTTCTCCAGAGGGTGGGGAGGCAGTCCCCTGCTCTCGGAGCCTCGCCTACGTGCACGTACCCAGGGGCCGGTGAGGCAATTTGTTGTCAAAATGACCGGGTTCACTTTGGGCACATTGGAGGAAAAAAAGTGATATCCTAGGGTCTAAATCTCATTTAAAAAGCAATTTTGCAATCAATTACCATGCAATTTAACCACTAACTGTTTAATTATNCCACTAACTGTTTAATTATAAAAAAAAAAAAAAGAAGATGGGGAGCAAGCCACAGTGAGTTTGTTGTCCCTGTCCTTGTATTTAAGAGCCCGGCCGAAAGAGCCTGTCTTTGGGGGGCTCCCTGGAGCCGAATGAGTGGCCGGCTGCCCAATTACATGGCAAGTTAAACTTTCCAAGTCAATACATTACATCCGCCCGAGGAGGTCGTCCCGTTTGGAGCACACCTGCATGGGAGAGATTCATTTCTCCACAAGAGCTCGGACCTTTCTTATTCTGCCGTGCGCTGCAAAAATTGTATCCTTCACTGTGGCTTTTATTAAAGGAATACTATTTCTATAAATTATGTCTTAATGCCGTGGGAAAGTGTGCCTTCTGGAACCAACCCAGGGAAAGAAGTGGGGGTGAGAAAAGAGAGGGGACGTGGGTGTCTGGAGGGAGCAGGGAGGAGCCCCAGGCGCACCTGCACTCCC
>NW_023195950.1:0-821 GCF_002007445.2 Ailuropoda melanoleuca
AAAATAAATCTCACTGAATTAAATCAGGGTGTCAGCCACATTATGTTCACTCTGGAAGCTCTAGGGAAGGATCCATTTCCTTGCTTTTTCCAGTTTCTAGAGGCGTCTTCATTCTTTGGCTCATGGCCACATTCGTTTATCTTCAAACACAACAGTGTGGTGTCTTCAGATTTCCCTCTGACTCTCTTCTTCTGCCTTTGTTTCCACTTTTAAGAATGCTTGTGATTACATGGGGCTCACCTGGATAATGAGGATAATGTCCCTTATCCTAAGACAGCTGATGAACAACCTTAATTCCATCTACAGCCTTAATTCCCCTTGCCATGTAACATGACATAGTTATAGGTTCCAGGGATGAGGGTGTGGACATCTTTGGGGCCCCAGTATTCTGCCTCCCACACTTACATACAATTCTGGAGTTGTTCTGCTCAGTGGCACAGAGATGGACACATCTCTCAGGATGCACGCTGAAATATGGTGACCCAGAAAGCAAGCAGAGAAGAAGGGTGTGATAAAAAANTGTGATAAAAAAGGGGTAGCATCTACCCGAGTCAATATAAAAAGAAAAGCAATGTTGTCGTCCACCATTGTTCCTTCTGTCAGTCTTCCTAAGGGATATTGTAAGTAATTCCCAGGGCTACACAAGGTGCAGAGTCAGGTCTGGAGACAGGAGAGAATGTGGGATTGTGTGGATTTATGGAGAGTTCTCATGCTAAGGCAATAGCTACGCCAGCCACAGAGCCACATGTAAGTAATGAAATAAGCTGAGGAAGGAAATAAGCAGAGCAAGTGAATGCAAGTACCAGGGAGTCCTGACAGTC
>NW_023195951.1:0-545 GCF_002007445.2 Ailuropoda melanoleuca
AAACAAAAAGTGGAGTATTTCTACCTTTCACAGATACTAGTAGAGTGGAAAAGAGAGAATTCAGACCCCACAGCAAGGGTCATTTGGCAAAGCCCGGAGACAGTTTTGCTTGTCACAACTGGGGAGGGAGGGCCACTGGCATCTAGTGGGTTGATGCCAGGCATGCTTACATCCAAAATACACAAGACAACAAAGAACTATCCAGCCCGGGATGTTAACAGGGCTGAGGTTGAAAAGCTCTCTTCTCGAACATAAAAACAGATGGAAAGCTAGTCATCTAATTACTTAGGATGACACATGTAAACATCATGAATAACTTTTTAGCAAGTCAGATTAACTGTGCTTTTAAAGAATATTGCACTTTGAAACAGTGGACTTTGTCTTATGAATAAAAGAATTACTCNGTAAAAGAATTACTCAAATAGAGAAACCTACTAGTGGTGTGGCTATACAGAAAGATTAAGGGAGGAAAAGCCTGATCGAGAGATGAGGAAAGAATCAGAAAATTCAATGCAATTCAAGATGAAATTCTTAATATTTAGGAA
>NW_023195952.1:0-1283 GCF_002007445.2 Ailuropoda melanoleuca
TGAGGCCTTCTCTCCCCTGCAGAGTAAGTTGGCATCTTTCTTTGGCTTATTTCAGAGAATGGGTTTCCAAGGCAGACGTGAGCAGTCTCTGGAGCATTTTGTGAGCCAGCTTCTGGTGGGGTATGGGACACTGGTGTATTCTGAAGAGAGTAGTTGCCATACTCAAAGAATGAGTATATTTGTAAACCACAATCACATAAATGTGAAGGAAAACACAATGTCTGCCAGTAATGTCTCTAGCCTGTATGTGGAATAGACTAGCAAGCCGTGGAGTAGGCTAGAGCCATGAGTGTCAGACCTGGAAGGGACTGCAGCATAATAAGGGCCAAGTCCACAATGAAGACAGAGAACAAGGAACTTTTCCAAGGCCACTCAACCAAGTTCCTCGGCTCCCTCATTTATTAAAGGGGAACAGGATGCTTGTAACGGGTGAACATCTAAATTTAAATACCTAAGTGGGTTAACATATATGTAAATGCCTCTCATGGAGATTGGCCCCCAATACATGTTTAATAGTTTTCTTATCACTGGGTTATTACCCCTTGGAGCCCACGTCTCCCATGTATGTAAAACCTGGTGTGATTCTGGATGGTCATGCATGCCAGGTATGAGTTCCTGCCCCAGAACTCACCCCTTGGCAGTATAAAAGATGNCCCCTTGGCAGTATAAAAGATGAGCTAACCCATAGAGAAAAGGGTCTCTTTTCTTTTTAAATATTTTGTTTATTTATTTGAGAGAGAAAGAGATAGTAACAGAGATAGTGAGACAGAGGGAGAGAGAGAAGCAGGCCCCTCACTGAACAGAGAGCCTGACACAGGGCTTGATTCCAGGACCCTGGGATCATGACCTGAGCCAAAGGTTGATGCTTAACTGACTGAGCCGCCCAGGAGCCCCTAAAATGATCTCTTTTTAAAAGTAACTTTATATAAACGTTTCCACTTCCACAATATAGAGGCACCACAGACACCCCAGGCAGGACAAGCCCAGAACCTTCTTACTTGGGTTTCCATGAGATTTAGAGCCTGTCTTAGAGCAAACAGTCATGAATTCCTACTCTTCTCAGGAACACAGTGTTGACCATTGTCTCTCTAATTAAAAGAAAAATATCTTCCAAGCTCAAGATCATCTTAAATCCCAAGAAAAGAAATCATCTATCCCTTTACCTTTAATAGCATCGATAACTAATAGGAAGTTAACCAAGTCTTTTTTTTAAAAAGATTTTATGTATTTATTCAACAGAGATAGAGACAGCCAGCGAGAGAGGGAACACAAGCAGGGGGAGT
>NW_023195953.1:0-542 GCF_002007445.2 Ailuropoda melanoleuca
ATTGCAGCATTATTTACAATTGTTAAGATATGGAAACAACCTAAGTGTCTAATGATTGATGAATGGATACAAAAGATAAGATAAAAGATAGATGATAGATGATAGATGATAGATAGATAGATAGATAGATAGATAGATAGATAGGCAGACAGACACACTGGAACACTATTCAGCCATAAGAAAGAAGGAAATCTTGCTGTTTGCAGCATTGATAAACATTGAGGATATTACGCTAAGTAAAATAAGTCAGGTGGAGAAAGACAAATACCAGATGATTTCACTTATATTTGAAATGTAAAAAACAAAACAAAAATAAGCTCATAAATACAGAGAACAGATTGGTGGTTACCAGAGGGGAAGGTGNAGGGAAGGTGGGGAAGGGTGGGTGAAACAAGTGAAGGGGTTCAACTGAGTGGTGATGGATAGTAACTCAACTTATGGTGGTCATCACTTTAGAGTGCATACAAATATGGAATTGTAATGTTGTACACCCAAAGCATATATAACATTATAGACCAATTTTACCTCTAGAATAAACAAAG
>NW_023195954.1:0-508 GCF_002007445.2 Ailuropoda melanoleuca
TTTTTTTTTTTAAGTTACCTCTATGTCCAACATGGGGCTCGAACTCATGACTCTGAGATCGAGGGTCAAATACTCCACTGACTGAACCAGCCAGGTGCCCCATATTTCAAGAGCCTACTATGTGTCAAGGGAGGAGATAGATGAAGTATACAGATTCAACAGTGGTGCATACAGACCAGTAGGGGAAACGGATATTAGACAAATAATCACAAGCAAATAAATAAATGGTGTCTGTGACAATGACTACCAGAAAGAAGAAAAGAACATTGTTTCATATGTGAATGATCTGGCCAACTCATGCAAGTCTGCCACGTTTCCCTGAGTTAGGGATGCTTGAAGTAGGTTTGGAAGATGAGGAGGAGGGATGAGGTTAAGCAGAGGGAAAAGAACAGTCCACACAGAGGGCATTGCACGTACTAAGGCTCTATGGTGGAAGGGAGAATGACAAAGATTAGGGGCTGAGAAAACCCCTGTTTAGTGGAGTTGAAAGATCAGTGTTGGATGAGAC
>NW_023195955.1:0-644 GCF_002007445.2 Ailuropoda melanoleuca
TGCACAAAGCAATACCTAAGGAACCCCCAGGAGTGAGTGGAGGTCTTCCAGACCCGTGCTCAAGGAGAAATGTGTGTCCATATCAGGGGCATTCTGTCTGTTCCCATGGTAGTCTGTGTGTGCACAGTCACAGTGTTCTATGCGCTCCATATGGCTTTATGTTCCATGGGACTCCTCGAACCTCAACTCTTTTTTTTTTTTTAAAGATGTTATTTATTTATTTGGAGAGAGAGAGAATCAGCACATGCATGCAAGCAGGGAGGGGCAGGGAGGGGGAGACAGAGAATCTTAAGCACATTCCGCACTGAGCCCCTGAGATCATGACCCAAGCCAATATCAAGAGTCAAACACCCAACCGAGTTATCCGCCCACCGCTCTTGAGAGACTCTAATTGTGGAGTCTCAACTCCAAACCTCAACTCTTTTTTTTTTTTTNTTAATTTGACAGAGAAAGACAGCCAGCTAGAGAGGGAACACAGGCAGGGGGAGGGGGAGTGGGAGAGGAAGAAGCAGGCTCGCAGGGGAGGAGCCTGATGTGGGGCTCGATCCCAGAAGGCTGGCATCACGCCCTGATCCGAAGGCAGACACTTAACGACTGAGCCACCCAGGCGCCCCCAAACCTCAACTCTTGAGAGGCTCCTAATT
>NW_023195956.1:0-817 GCF_002007445.2 Ailuropoda melanoleuca
ATGTTAATTAACTGGAATTTAAATAAACCTTGAAAAAACTTATCTTTGTACTTAATTCTTAATTTATCTTCATTTATTTTGTGTGTTATAAAAGATCACACACAAATATGGTTTCTAAAATACATTGTAATTTTTTTTACCACTATTATTTGAATAATCTATTTTCAATAAGGTTCTGATATTCCTTAATTATATATTATTTTCATATCATTTAGAGTATANATCATTTAGAGTATATTGCAGTGTTTATTCTCTTTCTTTGTTCTTCCCATTGATTTGTTGAGCAAGCTACATACAATTTTATAGGTGTTTAATAAATGTTGCTATCTTATGAAACTTTATTACAGTTGCTATTTATTTTTTTCTTTTATTCCCAGTTGACACTTGAAAACCTGTTTTTAGAATTATTTTGGTACATTCTCAATGAAATGTTGCTGGAAGCTAGATTGGAAAGGCATTAAACCTCTATTATAATTGAGGAAAACAGATTGTAGTCTATTCACTCTTATGATCCAGGAAAACATTTATTGGTAACTTATGACTTGAGCAGTTTCTGTCTTGTGAAGATCTGAATTTCTGGGTTGAGGGCAAATACTAAAGAATGGAGGATAAATATTCTTCCCTGTTTCTCTCATGACAACCTGTTTGCTTCCTCTTGTGGCTGCACAGGACACGAGCCATTTTTCAGGGCAGCTTCTTTGACTTCAAATTTATAGTTACTCCTTACTGATTTGGGAAATAGTTTGTTTTTTAATCATTTTAGATGCTCTGTGTGCTTGTAATTTTTTATCATATTCTGAGTTGTCAAAGGCTTTTT
>NW_023195957.1:0-2035 GCF_002007445.2 Ailuropoda melanoleuca
CCATAACACCGGGATCACGCCCTGAGCTGAAGGCAGACGCTTAACCGCTGTGCCACCCAGGCGCCCCTATAGAAACACTTTTAAAACATTATTATTTTCTCTGAGGATCTCTGTCTGACCAAAGATTAGACTTAAGCGGCAATTCAAATAGGAACAGCTGGTAAATGTTCGGGCCACCACAGCTAGGACCCATAAACTCCACACAAGGAATGAAGATTTGGCAGTGCACGTCTCTACAAAGGTCCACAAACAATACCAATGATGACATTAGTGAGTGAGGGTAGATGAGGGGTTGGAACAAGGAGGACATGCAAATATTTGTAAAGCTTATTGTTTGTGAGATGACTGCTGTGATATGAAGAATATAAAAGTAGATATGCAAATGTCTGTTAGTCTCATAAAAACAGAATCTGATGAGGGATAGACTCAAAAAAGAGATGTGCCCCCTGCTGTCTAGGAGAAGGTGATTCAGTCCACAACTGGTTTTACCTGGATAAATAAGTTTTGGTAACAATGACCATGAAAATGGTCTTATCTCTAGTATATTGTACATTATAGTTGAATGTTAATCAAGCTTCTCACTCCTTCAAAGAAATTGCTAACTATAATTTCTTAGATCTTCGCTATAATCTTAAAGCTTAGAGCCAAGCATACCAAGAAAAATAATTAATATTTATTGAATATTTGGATGAATAAAGAACCATATCCTTATGGAATTAAATCAATTAAAGAGGCATTTTATAACATTTTGTTATTGTTATTAAAAATGAACTATTTGCTTACACAAATATATAGTAACTATGCAAAATATCCCTAGATCTTATTAATTGAAATTCAAAATATTTAACCCTACAATAAAAAAAGGTAACCCATGAACACGATTCAACAAAAATTAAACAATCTGTATAAGAGTTTAGTATTTTTAAATATATAAAGCTAAATTATTTTTGTTTTTCTTCATGTTTGAAAAAATGACATCTACATTCAACAATGAATTAACATGAAACAGTGTTTCATAACCTATGGAGTGAAGGTATACTTAAAATTCTTCAATCAATCACAAAATACTTTCATAAATATAATGAATATTAGGTTTAAGCGAAATGAAATGGAAAACACATGGCAAATCCAATAATAACCTTATTATTGTACACTAATAATAATTAGCATCATTAACGAAGCACAGCTATATTATGTCAATTAATGCAAAAGTTTCTAAATGCTTATTTGCAGTTTATGCACTCAGTTCACTGCAGAAAAAAATAGGATATTAAAATCTGTCCATGGAACTCAATGTGTCCATGAGGTGCAGTTTAAGTAGCACTGCTCTAATATGGATCAAGGTAGACCAAGGCAGTAAGACTTACCGTGGCATGATGTACCCCTGTAATCACAATAACAGGGATGAATATGCATGGATTTTGGATTTTTAAAAGAAACTTATTTGAAGCACATTATGTATTTTGGATCTTTTATTTTAAAAAATCATCATATGAATTAAAGGACTTAGATAAACCAAATATCAAGGGTACATTTCCCCCCTCATTTTTCCTTTAAAAAGCCACAATATCTGGAGAATTTGATCAAAAAAAGCAGGTCTTGTTTTTCAATCTAGAGGCTCAGATGCTCTGTATTGAGAAACAACATTTAAACTCATAATAGATACAAATCAGGGTCAGTCAGTTTAAAATAAAAGGTATTATGAGTTGTCAAATGTCAAAGTCAAATTTTAACATCTGTGAGTGAGACAATAACTTTCATCCTAGGAAAGGCTTGCGGCGCTGGCATCCTGTTGCCCACCAATAGCACCAAAGCCATATTCTCCACCTTCCTGGTGACAGGCATACCTGGGCTGGAGACTGTGCACATCTGGATCTCCATACCCTTCTGCACCATGTTCNCTGTGCACATCTGGATCTCCATACCCTTCTGCACCATGTTCTTCGTTACCTTGGCGGGCAACGTGACCATCATGACAGTTATCCGCAGGGAACGGACCCTCCGTGTGCCTATGTACCTCTTCCTGGCCATGCTA
>NW_023195958.1:0-953 GCF_002007445.2 Ailuropoda melanoleuca
ATATCAGAGATGCCTCACTTCAAGGCATTGTTGGTCTGTCTCTTTTAACATTTTTTTTCACTTACATTGTTGTTTTTCATTGCAACATTGGCTTTCTTTAGCTGATTTTGTACTCTGCACAACCTTACGAACTGGCCATGTCCTCAGTAGCCAGAATTGGAAAGGTTTTGATCAGTTAGATGCACATAGTAAAATCTCCAATTAATATTTACATCAGTCACCTTTTCTTTAAATTGTCTTGGGAAATGGTGGACACATGCAAAACCTTAAGCAAAAAGTGAATTTTCCCCCCTTTCCTATAAGTTACTAAAGTTTAACAAGATACATTTTATCATGAATTAGTAAAACAATCCACAATTCCTNGGTTACTAAAGTTACCCTAAAATTGAAAAAAGGTTGGGGTCACTAGTGAGCTATACTACTTTCCCTTTGGCATACTTAGTGCGAAGCTTCGCTAAGAAGATTTGTTCCACAACTTTCTTGGGCACATACACTGTGCCTCAAGAAAATATTATCAGAGTCATCAGTTATGATATAGTTTTCCAGNAGAAAATATTATCAGAGTCATCAGTTATGATATAGTTTTCCAGACCAGTTAGAAGATGATATATTAACTGTATTCATATGAGAGTTTGTGAAATTTCAGGCAGGGTAAATAACTTTTCTTAAGGATGAAAGAGGAAATTTTAAAACATTGTCTAGATGACCATCTGGAACTGAAGGGCTATCTCAGTGTTAATCTGGAGTGGTTCCTTATGTTCCTGTAAAGCAGCAGTGTATATGAATTATCAGAGGTTTAAAAAAAGTTTTAATGATCTTTGTAATAAAAACAGCACTTCTATTATTATATTTCTCCATCAAGTTCAAAAATATCTCTTTACGTTTCATGAGACTTCATGAAATAATTGAGAATCTGAAACAGTAAAAAGTATTTCTTGACAATTTGAGGTGAA
>NW_023195959.1:0-553 GCF_002007445.2 Ailuropoda melanoleuca
CCACAGCCTACTCGTCCACGAGTGCTGACATCCCCACTCCCCTCTCGTCCATGAAAATTACCATTCTTCTTCCCTTCCATTACTATTCTAAGAGCCTGGCTGCATCCTGAGACACATTTCCACTATTCTGCTGTCTGCCATTCCATGGATATCTGCATAGCAGCTAAATATAACAGGCCCCAAATAAATAAAATAACAGGATGCTTCTTCTAAGAAATAACTTCCTATTAAGGCCACTGACACTAACCTCCTCAGTCTTACCCCCAACAATGAGCACCAAGATATCCATAAGCTCTTCAACTAATGGCGAGGTGGAGTAGGAAGTGTTTGGAGAACGGATCTGTTAACCTTGATANAATCTGTTAACCTTGATACTGAGAAGGGTCAGCTAGCCAGTCTGTGTGTAGTGAAATAAACAAACCACAATTTCCAGAAACAACACAGATATTGTTGTTTCTTGATGGGTCTTGCAAATAATGTCACATTGGACAACTCTTTCTTACAACAGACTTCCATTTAAAAATACTCAAAAGAAGGATGGAGATAGAAATTC
>NW_023195960.1:0-1014 GCF_002007445.2 Ailuropoda melanoleuca
GCAGTCTTTGACCTATAGACACACTTTGTAGACTCCCAACCCAGAGAATCTGACAATCCACAGATGGGCCTGCCAGAAGACATTCAGAAAGAACATTCAATAATCCTTTTGGTCTGTTTTTATAGTTTAGATAATTTTCTTAAAAGTCTCCCTTTGATCATGAGTATCACCAAAGATTATTCTTGACCCTGGAAAAGCTGATCTCATTGTGCTGGGGCCTAATTCATTTACATAGTTGCAGTAAAAGCTGTTAATTTACATATATAAGACACCTTTTATGCTGTCAGCAAATCTAGGGCCCTATGGTCTTAAGCAACTTGTAAGGCCAGAAAATTAACTTCTGCCTGGAGAAATGAAATTGTTGCAGTATTTCACAGATGTTTCACATTGCTCTTATTTTCTCTTCTAATTTGAGGCCAGGGAATCAAACTCAAAACATTCATCTCTACCAGTTTTATCTGCAATATGTATAAGTAGGGGTGAAACCCTCTCTCCTTTACTACAGTTCCTGGCCAGTCAGAACGTAGCCTTTCCTTATTACCCATATGGGTAGGAAGGTTTAAGGCAGGGCTCAGCATACTCTCTATAATGGTCCAAATTATAAATATTTTATACTTTGAGGACCATGAGGTCTCTGTTATAACTACTCAAATCAGCTGTTATGGTACAGAAGCACCATAGACAATATGTAAACGAATGGGTGTGCTTGTGTTCTAATAAAGCTTTATCTACAAAAACAGTTGGTGGGTTGGATTTGGGCCACAGGCCCTAGTTTGCCAACTTCCTCTTTAAGCCATACAACAGGTTCTAGCCCAGTTTTCTTATCACATTTCATGGAAGATAATGAAGAACTGACCAATACTCCAAGACAAATTTGTCATTTTAATAGAGAGGAAACCTAATTCCTGGTTTGCATCAGGATAATATTTGATACTAAAGGAATGACAGCTCTTTAAAGAGATTTTTGAATAAACTCATTAAAACCAGGACACCTTTGGCAATATGTTAAAACAT
>NW_023195961.1:0-613 GCF_002007445.2 Ailuropoda melanoleuca
AAACCAGGAAATCAAAAATCAATTTAAACAATTTATGGAGACCAACGAGAATGAAAACAAAATGGTCCAAACCTAAGGGACACTCCAAAGGCAGTCCTAAGGGGGGAATATATAGCCAGCCATGCCAAGTGCAAAAGCATAGAAAAATCTAAAATGCAGTTTTTATATTCTCACTTCAAGAAGCTGGAACAGCAACAGAGGGACAGGCCTAATACCTGCATGAGGAAGCAGTTGACCAAGATTAGAGCAGAAATCAATAAATTACAAACCAGGAGTACAGTAGAGCAGATCAACAGAACTAGAAGCTGGTTCTCTGAAAGAATCAATAAAATTGACAGACCACTGGCAAGAAGTATCCAAAAGAATAGAGAAAAGACCCAAATTAATAAAATTATGAATGAAAAAGGAGAGGTCNAAAGGAGAGGTCACAATCAACACCAATGAATTTGGAAGGATTATTAGAAACTTTTATCAACGGCTTTATGGTAATAAATTACACAATCTGGAAAAGATGGAGGCCTTCCTGGAAACCTATAAACTATGAAGACTGAAACAGGAAGAAATTGATTTTTTAAACAGGCCAATTAATTATGAAGACACTGAGTCAGTGATA
>NW_023195962.1:0-2334 GCF_002007445.2 Ailuropoda melanoleuca
AAACGGAACATATAGGAACAGCTGTCATTTGCTGAGTATGCAGTATGTCTGGCTACACTGTACATTTGATTTAATCCTCATAACACCCCTTTGATAGGTGTACTTTTCACTCTCTACAGGTAAGGAAAATAGAGCCTGAAGAGATTGGTTAAGCAACCTGCTGAAAGGCACACAGCTAAGTGGCAGAGCTGGGGTATGAACTCAGTTCTAGCGCATACCTAAGCCATGCCCTTCACTCCTAATGGCCCTCTCTTCTCTTTCTTCCTATTTGTTACATATCAACCACACAGTGCTATAGATTATAATTTAAAATACTGAATAGAAAATATTTTTAATCACAAAAACCTAAATACGTATGTAGGTATGTATCATGTGCATAATTTCATGAGCAACACATTTTTGCAATATAATTAATTCAAGTAATAATTCTGTCCCACCCTGATATTACGCTTGTCCCATTTCTGATACCATCTTCCATGTTCCAGAGATGTGCAATCCTGCTTGTGCTTGCTCAAGTGAAACAGACTCAACCGCTCCGTGCCTCTCACTCCCTGGGCGGCATGGAGACTTCAAGCTGCCCCGGGTGAGTAATGGAGTGACTAAAGCCAACGCAGAAAGGGAGCAGTGCCCTTTTAATAGCGCTGCAACATAAAGGAAGACACTCTGCAACTGCAAATGATTTATTGGGAGAGGCCCGCCCCAGGAGGCCCAGCAATTTCCCATTTGTCCCTTCCCAATCCTGCCTCTCCCAGTGTCCACCTTCCTGCCACCTGCCCTTCCCAGGCACCTCCCTCTTTTTATGGCGACTGCACCTCTTCAGCTAACAGCTCACATACCACACCTTGTCTACTGTACCAGCTCTGGCTCCAGGGGTCCCCCCCCCGCCCCCCGCTCTCTCGCTCTCTCCCGACCCTCNCCTCCCCCGCCCCCCGCTCTCTCGCTCTCTCCCGACCCTCAACTCCCCGGCTTCTACCTTGAGGAAGCCTCCCATTCATGTGCCTTTCCTGGCTCCTCCACAGACAGCTCCCAGCTAGGTTGCTTGGCCTGTCTTCTGGCATTTCCCTTCTCCTTTTATGGATCCTTTCCAAATTACTTCAAATCACAAACCAGATTGCCTGAGGAAACCTCCTGGGAGTCTCTTCCCAAAGACAGATCATCTGCCATGAAGGGATTGCTAGACTCTTAATTAGTCAGGCAGTGCGTCATGGAAATGCTGCATGGTGTCCATTCTAGTGTAGACAGACAGTCACTAACTACTGGTTAACAATTAGGATGGCACTTATTTCCTTACAGCAATTACAATAATAACAAGAACAATAACTTCTATTTATTGGTCCAAAACTCGCTGTGAGGCTGGTGACCTTCATGCAGTTGCTCACCCAGTCCTCATAACCATCCTCTTTAGGTAGGTATTTTTGCCCCAGTGTATGGTTGTGCAAACTGAGGCAGAAAGAAAGGAAGATGCTTGTTTGCTATCATACGGAATTAAGGACCAGAAATTGATCCAAAGCCAGGCTCTCGAAATGTAAAGCCTGCCTCTGCTCCCCGATGCCCCCATGCTCTGCTCTTCCCTCCATCTGTTACTAGCACTTCCAGCCTCTTCATCACAAAGACTGGAAACCTCAGAGTCATTGGCGGTCCCTCCTTATCCATCATTCTCCTTAAACAGGTCCCTGCCAGCATCTTGTAGATTTTATCTATTTAACACTTTTTTTCAGTCTGTCTCTTTTTTTTCCTCTCCGCTGCAGCCACCCAAGTTCAAGTCTTCATTACCTTTCTCCTAAAATATCACAAGGTCCTTCTGATTGGTAATTCTCTCTCTCTCTCTGTCCAAATCCAGCCATCATACTGCTGCATATTCTTCCTACTTAAAGCAAACAAAAAACCAATATCCTTTCACTGCTACTCAAGTAAGGGAGACCTCTCACCTTAGCATTAAAAGAAACTCTATAAAATGAGATCTGGCTTATGTGTTGTCATATTTATCTTAAGTGGTCATAGAATAAATATCACAGGGGAGTGCTGGGAACAGAGAGCAATCACACAAACAGTTGTAAGATCAGAACTGAGAAGTCTAGCAAGACCTTGATTCCAGAAGAAGACACACTTGATTTGCAGGAAACCATTATGCTCTAATCAGTCAGCAACTCATTGGCACCCTTAAAATTCCTCTTTGCAGTTATTTCTAGGATTTCCTTTGGCTTCAAATAGCAGTTAGAGGGGTTTTCTCCCAAAGCTTATTGGTAACAATAGTAGGTTATAAATTGGGAAAGAAAGAGAATCCCTTTTACCACCCCTGTTCTGAACCTCCTCCATACTTTGAATTGAACCCTT
>NW_023195963.1:0-680 GCF_002007445.2 Ailuropoda melanoleuca
GTAAGCAAAAAGAGAAAACATAGTATTTTGAGTAGTGAGAAAATAAAATGAGATTTTGTCAGAATTTCCACGTGAAAAAATGGTTGCCATAAATGTACCCCTTTGAACCAATTATATATCTAAAATGCAAGTGGTATTCATCAGTTCTCACGTGCAACACCTGCTGTGTGTGCACGAGTATGTGTGTGTATATGTGTGCACACACATGCACGTAGGGAGGGACAAAGGAGAGGGTATGTGGAGGGCAACTGACATAAATACATTTCCTTTTATGAAGTCATTTAAACTGCTCAAAGATATAGTTGTGTTTTTTCTAACCCTTAAAATAGGACTGATAATCAAATTTCCCAATATGCAGATAGAAATGTCTCATGGTTGACTGTTCCACTTACTCCTGAGAGTAGTTTCCAGGAGGAATTCACATGGAATTGCTANGCATGGAATTGCTATTACCATTTCCCTGTGTCCAGAAGGGAAAAAAGAAGTGGCCACGTCCGGGAGCTGGTGAATTTTCTCCCATACTGAAAGATGGCCACCAGGCCGGACCGCAGACCTGCTTTGGGAACCAAACAGTGAACACAGAGATTACAGAAGAAGGTAAGAAGAAAAAAAGTCTTTCCTTGTACCACTCTAACAAATCCTTCACAAGATTGATTGTCACGCTAATGGTATAAATGCCA
>NW_023195964.1:0-515 GCF_002007445.2 Ailuropoda melanoleuca
GATTCAGTTATTCACACAATTTCATTCTAATGGGAGCATGTTAAGGCTGAGATATATTTCCAGTCACAGCAGTGTTGGTAGTTGTAATTTGGTTTTTGTGACTGAGTGATGAGCAATCGCCATTATGGTGATCTACTAAAATTGCACTTTGCTTCTCCATATGGTATATAGTGCCTCTCTGCATGTGATTCTTTCCATCTTTCCAATTGAATATGAAAAAGCAATATTCTGTGACTTATATATTCAAAAGTTTTACATAGAATAGAAAAATGATGTTAAAATAGAGTAATGGAAAAAAAATAGTATGGTGGATGTGCACAGAACATAACAATGGTGACATTCATTCATTTATTGAACANCACATTCATTCATTTATTGAACACATATTTAGTAGCACTTACTTTACAGCAGGTCAGAAGTTGTTCTTGATTCTGGGGATACAGCTTTGAATGAGACAGATAAAAATCCCTGTCCTCCCTTCTGTCACTGGCTTTCTATGGAGGAGAGTCATGATA
>NW_023195965.1:0-531 GCF_002007445.2 Ailuropoda melanoleuca
GATTCAGTTATTCACACAATTTCATTCTAATGGGAGCATGTTAAGGCTGAGATATATTTCCAGTCACAGCAATGTTGGTAGTTGTAATTTGGTTTTTGTGACTGAGTGATGAGCAATCACCATTATGGTGGTCTACTAAAATTGCACTTTGCTTCTCCATATGGTATATAGTGCCTCTCTGCATGTGATTCTTTCCATCTTTCCAATTGAATATGAAAAAGCAATATTCTGTGACTTATATATTCAAAAGTTTTACATAGAATAGAAAAATGATGTTAAAATAGAGTAATGGAAAAAAAATAGTATGGTGGATGTGCACAGAACATAACAATGGTGACATTCATTCATTTATTGAACACATATTTAGTAGCACTTANGACATTCATTCATTTATTGAACACATATTTAGTAGCACTTACTTTACAGCAGGCAGAAGTTGTTCTTGATTCTGGGGATACAGTTTGAATGAGACAGATAAAAATCCCTGTCCTCCCTTCTGTCACTGGCTTTCTATGGAGGAGAGTCATGATA
>NW_023195966.1:0-233 GCF_002007445.2 Ailuropoda melanoleuca
CAACGATCATCATCTCTTGTGAGTAAGGGAGCATGAATGAAAAGGGTCAGGATTTTCGAGGACTCAGCGCCTTTCACTTTGGTAATAAAGCAGAGCGTCCAAGAAAACACCTCCAGCGAACAGCAGCCTTTTCACTGGGGACCCCAATTCAACTTAGGTTGTAGGGGCCTGGGGAGGATCCAGCCCTTAGAACAAAGAAACAAACTGTGAGGGGAATGCCCTTGAAGTCACGA
>NW_023195966.1:403-572 GCF_002007445.2 Ailuropoda melanoleuca
CAAAACACGTCCGTCAGAAACAACACCGTACAGGGACCGTCTTAGCACTATCATCACCCTTCGTGAATAGGGAAACATGAGGGAAAGTACTAGCGGACGCCTGACGAGAGTGCCCCATAGTGGTCTGTGAGACCCCACACAGTCCATGGAAATATCAACGATCATCATC
>NW_023195967.1:0-4187 GCF_002007445.2 Ailuropoda melanoleuca
CTATCCATATTTCAGCTGCTCAAGTGGCTTGTGGCCACTGTTTTGAGCAGCACAGATAAATAAATGTTCATGATCCTGGAAATTTCTACTGAACCACGATGGGCTAGAGCTTAGGAAGGTAGACATTCCTGCCACTTGAGAATTTGGTCCCCCCCAAGCAGGTGGTCCTCATTAAAATTGGGGTCCTATTGTTATAAATAAACATGAGAACTGATTTTACAGAATAAACGACCAAGGGCACATACTAAGTAAAAGGAATCTCAGGCTGAGCCAAATGCTAGATCTTAGATGCTCTTAAGGTGTTTTGAAACTCTGACACTCAGAATTTAATGAAGTCCTAGATTTGCCTCATTTTAGTCACAGCCTGATGACTTTGAGCTAAAGGATGATATCGACATTTAACTATTAGCTTCATATTTTCATTCATTTTATGTATGTAAACTCATGATCTATCTATATCTATCTATATATGAATTTATATAGATGCACATTTGTATCCTAATGGAGACACAACAGTGAACAAACTCAAAGTTCCTGCTTTCACGTAGCTGCCGTAGTATTGGGCCAATGAACATAAAATTCATCATATATGTATGAATGTGTATGAAGAATTTGTTATATATTGTGTGATTTATGTATATACTAAATGATATGAAGCCAGTATATAGAGAAAAATCTATTCATTCAATTAATATTCACAGGGCACATTCTGTGTGAAAGATGCTCACACAAGATAGAAGACATATATTGCCCACATCAGAGAGGAAGGTTATGTAATATGTTAGAGGTGATGTTTGGGAAGGAAAAAGGCAGATGTGGAGCCAGGGTGGGAGGTGAGGAGAACCAAGGAGAGGGAGTTTGCTATTTTATGCAGAGGGGAGTGAAGGCCTCCAGGGGACGTTCCCCGGGAGACGTGATCAGGAAGAAGAGAGGGAACAAGACTTGGAGCAGGAACCCTGGGATGCCAGGTCAGGGGGAGGCCATGCAAGGGCTCTGGGGCAGATGCATGGTTGGTGTGTCTGAGGCGTAGGGGAGGGTGACCATGGTCAAGGTCAGAGAGGTAACAGGCTAGACCCTTTAAGGTCTTTGGGATTTCATTTGGCCTTCAGAATTTTCTCTGAGTGAATCACTGGAAGGGTTTCTGCAGAGGAAATGCTGACTGGTTTCTATTTTTTGCAGAGTAACTCTGGCTGCTCTATTTCTTCACCTATACCATATACTATATAATACACTATGGGATGTGTCATGTCCCGCATGCTGGGTAACATGCCATGTAGTATTTAGTATACTGTATGGTGTGGGGACACTGTAGAGCATAGAATATACGAGAAGGGGCAAGGATGGAGGCACACTGACCAGTCAGGAGGCTGTTACAATAATCCACGCGAGTGATGGAGGTTGTTTGGTGCAGAGTAGCTGTACTCTGTATTCACTTTCTATCTCTGTGGGTTCACACTTTGCCCTTTTCCTCCCCACCCTGTCCACCGAAATGGTAACCTTCATGAACTGCATCACGTGGCTTCCTTGCTGTCTTCTTGCGTGTGGCTTTGGCTACAGGAGGATAAAGACAGGGATCCAAGGTCGAGGAAGAGGGTGTGGGCTGGCGGAGCCTGTGTTTCTCCTCTGAGGACCACTGCTCTGTTGGGCAGTCCTCCTTCTGCTGTGGCCACAGCCGTCCAGCACCTGCTCTTGCATGTGCCCTTTGCAACCTAGGAATGTGTTGTTTTAGCTCTAACTGCTGCTAGCTCGGGGTGAATCTTTATCTTTGCCTTATCTTTACACAACCCATCTTAAACAATCCTCAACTACCGATTTTAGCAGGATGACTGTTCTCTGCAGGGACATGGACTGATAGACAGTGGTGGTGGGAATGGACAGAAGAGTTCAGATTCTAGATATGTTTTTAAGGCACAGCCTGGATCTCATGTATATGGATTAGATATGCAGTATGAGAGGAGAAGAGTAACTTAGGATTCTAAGTTTTTGTCAAGGATAGTGGACGGATGAAGTTGCATTGAGGTGGGGACACCTGCAGGAGGAGAGGTTTTAGAAGGACCAGTGAAGAGTTGTATTGGGGCATGTCGGATTTTGGATGCCTATGAGAGCTCCAAGACAAGGTGTTGAGAAGGGAGAGGGATGGGGTGATGTTTGAGGAAAGGTCCAGTCTGGAGATGTGAACTTAAAGCCAAGAGACTGAATGGGACCAGAAAGGGGATGAGTGAAGATAACAAGAGGTCATCTGAGGGCCAAGCTCTGGGCACTCTCAACAGGTAGAGGTGGACAGTGAAGAGGAGCCAGCAAAGAAGAAATGGGAGAAGAGACGTGGGACCCTGGAGGTGAACACCAAAGAGTACAAGTCCTCATTTCTCTCTTTTCCCTTGTCTGTCTCAAATTCATGTTTTAAAAGTAATCATCAAAAAGACATTCCAAAATGCAGTTCGTTTCTGGAATGCATGAGAGATTCTTCTGTACACAGCACATGATTCAAATTAAAAATAATAAATGATCTTCAGAGATAATGAGAAAATTTAGGGGAAAAAACTTAAGGAGACAATTAACACTCTAAATCTCACCAGGTAGATACAACTCGTGTTCATATTTGGTGTACTTTGGATCATTCTGCCCTTATGGGGTATACTGTATTTTATTATTACTGAGGCTTTCTTTTCATATGGAGTATCTCTAAAATTGTGGTGTTTTAAATTTCCTGGTGTTCTGAAATCAGTTATGATGGAGTTCACATTGCTGTCCTCCTAGTATCAACTGCTTTCCAGGTCATACCTGTTCATATTTCATTGCTGCTATGTGTAAATATTTTTAAATACATTTTCAATAAGTATAACGTAAAAAAATGAAAATAAAAAGCTTTGTGTCATAGTTTAATCTCTTAGTGGTGCGTAAAATAATGGTTTATTTTTAAATTAATGGGATCTTAAGAATATATGAAATATGCATCTTTGTATTATAAATGAAATATCCTCTTTTTTCTTCAATCAGTAATAAATTGTGTGATATTTGCTTCAGGCTAGTTGACCAGACTTCCTACTGAGTAGAAAAGCTGAATAATAATNAGTTGACCAGACTTCCTACTGAGTAGAAAAGCTGAATAATAATGGCAAAAAAATATGCTTTAAGGCATTAGTGAACTATCGAGGCAGGCAGGATATCAAGGAATGAAGAAGTCAGGGAGAAGGGAGGCACACTGTAGTAAATCTAACATTCTGAGATGTTTTCCCCTTGGGACATTTGCTTATGCTTCGTTGGTACAAGACAAAGAAACATAGAAGCTGAGAAGAAAGTGGTAGCTAAGAGGCAGGAAGCTGAATGAGGTTTTCACGGTCTCATGATGCTGGGCAGACAAAAAATAGTTTATTTTATGCCCAGGAATGGGGTGAACTCTAGGCTTTCAGAGAGATTTTCTGAAGGCTTCACCTTGTGTGTAACAAAAATACTGGAAATAACTAGTCTTCACAAAGACAGTAATCCAGTTTCAAGTTAGGTCAACTCCTACTGTGTGAAGATAGTACAACCCTATTTTACCTGCTTTCCAGAAGCCCATTAAGTCATCCCTGGACAAATATAACTCCCATCTTTATATTCTGGGTATTCCTGGATAACCCTTTATTCACAGTGCCTCGCACTGAACAGAAATGCTCTAGGCAAACCAGAAGACAAGATGAAGTGAACAAAGTAGATTATAGAAACATACCCAGAGGTAAACAGATATTAGAGTTGAGCTGCTAGACACATAATTTTGAATAAATGCGATGCATGTGCTTAGGTAAGCAAACAACAAGATTGGAAATTTTAGCAGAAAAGTAGAGTCTACAAAATAAAATGTTTTGGGAATTTCAGACTGAAAAAGTATAATTACTGAAATGAAAATCTCCAGATATGTATTATAATGCAGATTAATCAGAGCTGGACTGAAAAATAGACCTGTAGAAAATACACAGAACTAGAGAGATATAAAAAAATTAAGTAAGAAGAAATATGGTAATAAACATATGTGACATTGTGTAAAGTTCTAACTGAGGTAGGATTGGAGTCCCAGAGAGAAGTACCCAGAGGTGTAAGAAGGTATAAAGGATCTGAAGAAATAACAGCTGAGAATTTTTCAAAACTAGTGAGAGATTTTAAGGTGGTTATTCATGAAAGAATATGAAATCTCAGTAGAATAAACACAC
>NW_023195968.1:0-897 GCF_002007445.2 Ailuropoda melanoleuca
TCTGCCTGTATGACATAAACCAAATGTTTGAGACTGTTACGAAGTCCTACATTGAGATCACCTCTGAGCTCCTTTATAAAATTCATTAATCTTAGACTGATTAAAAATAGATGCTTAATGGAACAGTTCTGTATCTTGACATCCTGACGGTGACGATGATTACACAAATCTACACGTGATAAAAATGTATAAAATTAAACACATACACACAAGTGCATGTCAAACTAGTGAAATCTGAATAAAGTGGATGGATCGCATCAATGTCAATATCCTGGTTGCGATATTATATTATAGATTTTTAACAATGTTANCGTTGGTGGAAACTGCGTGAAGGGTGGTATAGAGTATTTCTGTATTATTTTTTGCAACTGCATGTAAATTCACAATTGTCTCAAAATAAAAAGTTAAAAGAAAAAGCAGTTGCTACTTTCATTTATTGATTTGGTAAATATGGCCAACTCAGCCTGATGGCTTAGTGTCATCATTGTGATTACATGTACTGTGAGATAAGCCTGTGACTCTGACCAATGGGCAGATGGGCTTCACATAGAAGAGCGCCTTCCAACAGGCTTGTGTATTTCAAGAACATCATTGCTGATGGCAAAATTGGGATTAAGATGTGATTCTATTTTCTCCCACCTCTCACGCAAGGCTTGGAATTAGGATCAAAGGAGTTGAAATGTCACCCTGAATTTATTTCCTAGGAGCACACTATGATGCAATTTACAGTGGTTTTATTCAGCTCTGGATCAGGTTGACGGAGATATTGGACAGAGGGGCCATTTGACTCTTCTGAGAGCATTCCTGTGGTAGATTGCATTAATGATCTTTATTCATGCCCTTTGCCAGATTGCTCTGTAGACCTCCCTCTGTGAATAGAGCTTTGTTCCTATCCCT
>NW_023195969.1:0-715 GCF_002007445.2 Ailuropoda melanoleuca
AAAGATGGTGTTCCATCCCTTTACTTGCAGTCTGAATGTATCTTTAGAATCAAAATGAGTCTCTTGTAGACGGCAAGTGGATGGGTCATGTCTTTTTATCCCACCTTCAACCCTGTGGCATTTTATGGGAGCATTTAGGCCATTCACATTGAGACTGAATATTGAGAGATATGATTTTAATGATCCCATGTTGCCAGTAAAGTNTCCCATGTTGCCAGTAAAGTCTTTGTTTCTATAGATTGTGACTTTCTGTTCTGTATCTCTCTGGGGCCTTTTTACTTTTATAGAACCCCCTTAATGTCTCTTGTAGGGCTGCTTTCGTGGCTACAAAATTGGTCAATGACTTGTGATTCTGGAATGTCTTTTATATATCCATCAATTCTGAATGACAGCCTTGCTGGATAAAGGATCCTTGGCTGCATGTTTTTCTCTGAAAGAGCTTTAAAAATGCTCCCTCCAACCCTTTCTCTCATTCCAGGTCTGTGTAGAGAGGTCTGACATAATTCTGACACCTTTGCCTTGGTACGTGAGAAATCTTTGCCCTGGCTGCTTTCAATACTCTATCCTTGGATCTAATATTTGCAAATTGCATTATGATGTGATGTGGTGTAGGTTTGTCGTGGTTGAGGTTGGGAAGGGTCCTCTCTGCCTCTTGGCCAGGAATGTTTGTTTCCCTTGCTAGATTAGGGAAGTTTTCAGCTACAATTTGTTCAAA
>NW_023195970.1:0-377 GCF_002007445.2 Ailuropoda melanoleuca
AATTGCTGTTCCTGTAGATTGTGTCTGTTCCTTTCTGGTCTTTGTGACTTTTGGGCTCTCTTTCTGCTAAAATGATCCCCTTTAATATTTCTTGCAGGGCTGGTTTAGTGTTCATGAATTCCTTAAGTTTTTGTTTGTCCTGGAAACACCTGATCTCTCCTTCTGTTCTGAATGATAGTCTTGCTGGATAAAACATTCTTGGCTGCATATTTTTCCCATTTAGCACATTGAATATGTCATGCCAGTCCTTTCTGGACTTCCAAGTCTCTGAGGACAGGTGTGCTGCCAGCTTTATCTATCTACCCTTGTAGGTTAAGGATCTCTTGTCCTGAGCTGCTTTTAGGATATCCTCTTTATCTTTGTAATTTGCAAGCTTC
>NW_023195970.1:7041-9139 GCF_002007445.2 Ailuropoda melanoleuca
CACTGTTTTGCACACAGTAGACATTAAATAATGAATGAATGATTAAATGAAATAAAAACCCCCAGCAATTTATTGGGTGCTTAAAGCATGAAGGCACCACTCACCTTCAAAAGACTAATTCCAGACTACATTCATCCTGACCCTCCATCAGTGGCTGCATGACCTGCTTGGAGTGTACATCTGCTTCCTGTTGATGAATGGACAAGACTGACCTGTATACATTGAACAATACCAGAGGACTTGAAATGTGGCTAGTGCAGCTGAGGAGCTGATTTTTAATTTGGTTCAATATTAAGTAAATTTATATAGCCACATATGGCTGGTGGTCACATTGAATGGTGCAGGTCAGCATTACTACGTATCAACAAAGACCTTTATTCCCTGTTATTTTGTGCCAAGATTTCTTCTAAAAAGAGATGTCCTTACTGTCAGATAAAGTGAGATATTCCTCAACTAAGAGAACTGCATCATTCACTCTGGCAACATCATTGAAGGACATACACTCATTCCATTTCTTCAGCATTTTTTTCTCTGCCATTTTGTCCAGATCTCATTTTCTTTCAAATAATAACAGTCTAGTAGAATCCTGATCATCCTTTGTCTTTGATTCCTTCTTTGATTGTGTGTAATGGTGACTATTCCATACCAGTGGGGGAAATGTTATAAATAGACACAAACAGGCATGCATGATGGGTGCCTGAGGCATCACTAATTCTCAGTGCAGGGAACTCACAGATGGTGTTCATCAGGAACCAGTGAGATCCTTCCCCCAAGGACCTGAAAACTTTCATTCAAACACCATCATCCTGTCCTCTCACAAGTAGGCAACTGAGACAATCTTGGGTTGACCAAAAGTCATCCTCCTGGTTTTAATTCTGAGGTATTGGTTGTAATGTGTCTTTGGGGGCTAACTCTTATTGTCACACTTGCTTAGGTGGCTGAGGAAGTGAGTCAACAGGGAATAAAATCAGTGCACAAACATGATGCTACCCTGCAAATTTTGAACAGCTTTGCCAGGGTCTGGGCTTTTAGGCTCACAGTGTTGCAGAGCTGAAAGAGGATACACCCATATAGGTCATGTAAAACCCCCTAGCCCATGAATGGGAGTGTTACAATTTGGTGGGGTCTCCTGTAGTATAAACAGCTACCCAGAGTCCCCTGAAGCTGCTGATTTGTCCCTGGTTGTCATCATTTGTCTTGGTTTGCAATCTAATGCCTTAAGGGGTAAGCAAAAGAAAAACAAAACCAATTTCAGACTGAATAATCTTTCTTCTCTCAAGGGTCACCACATGGCCTAACAGTCGTGGAGAGGGACTGAGTCAACTGTGACCTTCAGAGTTTATAGAGAGTTGCTATTTTCTTAATCATTCAAAACATACCTTAGAATGTGAATCATGGATTATCACTCAACTCACACCTGCTGACTACCTTACATATGCAAGAACCTATACCATTGGCATGCTTTGCCAGTGGAGGACACAATGCTGCCTAAGGCAAAGGGCATGATGAGTATGCTTTATGCATATGATATGTGAGCAGAATAATTACAAAAGTGGATGTTGAGTGCACAGGACAAACGGGATAATGGCAAACTTTCTGTCACTTTTCACTGACTCTCTTGTTAATATATACGGAGCTCCACTAACCTCTGTACTATTTTATTGGTAGAGTGAGGTGAACTTACAGCAAATTGAATACAGCAATTGGTCAAGCACCAAAGGACTTAAGATCTTCAGCCCAACTGGCCCAAATAAGCCGACATCCCTTGATGTAGACATGCTTGCTTGCACTTCTGTGTCATTCTGAAATCCCACCCACAAAGTGATCCTGAGAAAGGAGGGCTACCCTGTGAGCAAACTGCCTCTGTATCCATTCCAGAACAGGCACAACAAACAGACCAAGTCCCGCATTTGTCCAGAACTTGCTCCTTCCACTGGAACAGGTGCTTTCCCNCAGCAATTGGTCAAGCACCAAAGGACTTAAGATCTTCAGCCCAACTGGCCCAAATAAGCCGACATCCCTTGATGTAGACATGCTTGCTTGCACTTCTGTGTCATTCTGAAATCCCACCCACAAAGTGATCCTGAGAAAGGAGGGC
>NW_023195971.1:0-724 GCF_002007445.2 Ailuropoda melanoleuca
GTTAAAATGTCCATGCTACCCAGAGCAATCTACACTTTCAATGCTATCCCGATCAAAATACCGAGAACATTCTTCAAAGAACTGGAACAAATAGTCCTTAAATTTGTATGGAACCAGAAAAGGCCCCGATTCTCCAAGGGACTGTTGAAAAGGAAGAACAAAGCTGGGGGCATCACAATGCCGGATTTCGAGCTGTACTACAAAGCTGTGATCACAAAGACNGCTGTGATCACAAACAGCGTGGTACTGGCACGAAAACAGACACATAGACCAATGGAACACAATAGAGAACCCATAAATGGACCCTTGGCATTTTGGGCAACTAATCTTTGATAAAGCAGGAAAAAACATCCGGTGGAAAAAAGACAGTCTCTTCAATAAATTTTGCTGGGAAAATTGGACAGCTACATGCAAAAGAATGAAAGTTGACCACTCTCTCACACCATACACAAAAATAAACTCCAAATGGATGAAAGACCTTGATGTGAGACAGGAATCCATCAAAATTCTAGAGGAGAACATAGGCAACAACTTCTATGACATCGGCCAGAGCAACCTTTTTAATGACACGTCTCCAAAGCAAGAGAAACAAAAGATAAAATGAACTTATGGGACTTCATCAGGATAAAAAGCTTCTGCACATCCAAGGAAAGAGTCAAAAAAACTAAGAGGCAGCCTACGGAATGGGAGAATATATTTGCAAAGGACACTACAGATAAAGGAC
>NW_023195972.1:0-589 GCF_002007445.2 Ailuropoda melanoleuca
AAACTCTAAGAATTCTGTATTCTACTTTGTACACTGATAGGGAGACAAAGTTTTTTCTAGACAGTACTAACGTAATCAGAGATATGCTTTAGACATAATTAAACTTGTGGCAGGGTGTTGAATGAATTGGGGAGAGTATAATTAGAGGCAAGAAACACAAGGAAGTTATTGTCAAAGCAAGGTTTAAACTTGGCTAAAGGTAGTTTCCATGTTTCATGGATTCACATTTTAATATCTCTGAAGTAGCAATACACTCATTTTTGAGGGCATAAAAAACAATGATTCTCTTTTAAGTATTTGCATCTACAGTAACAGTTTATATGTCTATATCTTCTAGAGGCAAGTGACTGACAGGGTCTAACCACTGGTTCATTCTCAGCCACTCCATCCTGGTTNTCATTCTCAGCCACTCCATCCTGGTTACCAGGAAGAAAATCTTAACAAATCTTTCAAAATCCTTCTAGGCAGTGATACTAAACAATAGAGCTAGAGACACAATACTGACATGCAAACAACTATAAGACTGAGATTAAAATGCATTGGACAGGGGCGCCTGGGTGGCACAGCGGTTAAGCGTCTGCCTTCGGCT
>NW_023195973.1:0-810 GCF_002007445.2 Ailuropoda melanoleuca
AACTTGTAGACAAAAGATTAGTGATATTGAGGATAACTACCATATTTTCTCACCAACACTCCTTTGGCAAGAAAGAAAATTTGGACTCACAAATCATTGAGCTGATACATAAGTCATTGAACTGATATAGATATAGATATATACACTTCAATGTATATAAAATTTTATAAAAATATGTATATAATTATAGAGATCATGGCTAGCATAGGTTTCCATAATGATGTGTCAATTACATCTATTTTATAGATGAGAAAACCCATAAAGGCTTTTATACTTAAGAATTGATCAGGCTCCTGGGAGACAATACTCCATGAGTCTCCTTTGTTTCTGCATATCTTATAAACAGAGACTTCCTAACTGTCCTTTGTTCCAGACTATCTTTTCTAGGATGTTGGCACACAGCCTGGGAAGACCTAGTGTCTCCCTCTGGTGAAAGGGCAGGTACGCTTACTGCCCATTATAAAAGATTGGGTTCTCTAAGCCCAGGGTCTCCCCCCAAAACATAATCCACTGCACTTGTAGGCATCCTTCCAGGTCGATCCAGGTTGTCCCCATGACACTTGGGAGCAAGGAGAGTTAACACACTGCACTGGCTCATGCTGTTTGCTGTGCTATGAGTAACAAAGTCCTTTGTCTCTGACCTAGGAGTCTCGTGTCTTACGCCAGCAACCACGAAACTGTGGCAGTTAGCTTACCACTGGGGTAAAACCTCAGACCCTTCACACTTCAGAAGATAGGAAAATTTCTTTTCTTTTCTGGACAGGTCAAATTTGTCCTCAGCCTTATAGAAAAATAAGACATCTGCTTTGG
>NW_023195974.1:0-915 GCF_002007445.2 Ailuropoda melanoleuca
GACCTGTGGAAATGCCAGAATTTCCTTGGCATGTGATTGAAGAAGGGGTCGAAAGTCTTAGTATGCAGGAACATTAGAAAAGATTTGCTTTGTAAGATTTAAGAATCCACCATTTATATTCTCTAGCACCGTCTTCACCAAGGCAGCAAGGAATGCATTGTTGAACTTTCTACTGAATGCCTAACCTGCTCTAAGTAGGGTTAGGCACTGAGCTCTTGAAATGGCACTGCCCAGACAACCNCCAGACAACCATTGGTGGCAGATGGATTATCATGGACACCTTTGAAATTGAAAAAGTAGCAAATTGTTCTTTACAGAATTTATTTACACACACACACACACACACACACATGTGCACACAGCGGATAGATGTTTTTTATTTCGCTGACTGCAGATATTTGCCAGTATCACCATCTGAGTGTTAAATCCACTGGCTGAATGGCTGTTAAATCAGCACGGTATCCCTTGCTACATTTCTCTGGGCTAAGGGACCTATTTTATACTTGAGCGCATGTTCACAGGATTCATTGGTCTTACCATGTTCTCCAACATCCAATTCCTTCTGGACAGAAGGATGGAATGGCCTGTGGAATGGAGGAAAGGTGCAGTGATGGCAGCAGCTCGCGCACAGCTCTGGGGTTGGACGTACCATATATGGTGCTGATTTGATAGTGTGGAGTTGGTAACAGATGAAAATAATCTGCAAGTGAAGGAGTCGAAGTTAGATTTCCCTTTTACTATCAGTCACAACGATCTCCCTGCAGATGTTGTGTCTTCTGTACCTGCAACTTTAGGCTCTGCTGGATAATAGGTTCTGATTCCTGGAGGTCGGGATGACGAGCACTTTAGCTAGAGGACACGACAAGAATTTCATTGACGGGAAGCTGAGACTACCGCCGGTTACCTTTGGGCTTA
>NW_023195975.1:0-218 GCF_002007445.2 Ailuropoda melanoleuca
AATAAGATAGAATGAGGTTGGTCCCTGGATTCCCTAGCTCCTAAAAACCATCGTATAATTTATAAGCCATAATCTAAATCAGAGTATACGTTAGCTAAGCATTTGGGTTTTGTCAGGTTCAAGTTGCATACATTATGTACAGCTTTTTGTATGTGAATCATACCTCTATAAAGTGTATTTTTAGAAAAGAAAATGGGAGAGAATATAGTCACTCAAAG
>NW_023195975.1:345-680 GCF_002007445.2 Ailuropoda melanoleuca
GGCCAGCTGCCCAACTCCCCGCTGCACCCCCACCCAGCTCAGCACATCCTCTGCTACTCTCAAGGGGAGCCCACACGGAGGGACCAGGTCCAGCTGTGGCTCCCTCCTGTCAGGCATGGCTTGCTTCCTACAGGTAGAGAACGTGGCCACTCGTGGACACGTGACATTTTCTTTTGGTTACTTGCTATCTACCTCCCCTCCTGTCACCATGGTCCTTAACCTTCAGCTCCTGTGAGAACCTGGGTTTTCAGAGTTCTGGTGACGTTTCAAATGTGTAAATCTGTGTTGCCTTTGTTCCCTGTCCTTGGGTCTGGAGATGAAGGTGAGAAAAGTCA
>NW_023195976.1:0-644 GCF_002007445.2 Ailuropoda melanoleuca
AATATCCAGAGAGATGATGGCGGTAGCAATATGAAATTCTAATTAGTTTGCAAACTGATTTGGTGATAGGGCTTGAATTCATAGTGATATTATATAACCTGAAAAAAAATGTAAATCACAGAAGACAGAGGGTGATATCAGAAAACTGCTGAAGTTATTTGTTTAAACATCTTTTTCTGACCCAGAGAGGTATAACTTATCATGAAATGAATGGAATTATATTTGACAATGAGAAGAACTGCTGTAAACAGATTAGGTTATGTGGCTAGTTTACAATATTTTACTTAGTTGGCTACAAGTTTCTTTGCTAAATTTAAGCCATGCACCATTTCCTATACTGCTTAGCCCACAAAATTTATGTTTTGACTAACAACGCAGTAATTAAAAGAAGAAAAGAAATTGGCATTACTTCACATAGAAAAATTATTTTTAGAAATTAATATATTGTACATTCAAATGGACTGTATTCANCATTCAAATGGACTGTATTCATTCCAGTTGATCCTAAGTCCTATTACTGCACTACTTGCAGAGAATATTAAGGTTCAAAGTGAGTCTAAACATAAATAAACCCTATAAAGGGCTCTCTGCCTTTGGTGACCCATTATTAAATAGGAACATTTCTGCTGCAACTGTCTCTGGTC
>NW_023195977.1:0-932 GCF_002007445.2 Ailuropoda melanoleuca
ACACCCTTTAAGGCTGCAAGACTTGCAGATGAGAGGTCCTTGCTAAGGACAGCCAAATAATCAAATGATGAAACACATTCACTGTTTCAGTACTTCACTTTGGTTTCTGATTCCGTTTCCGCCTTTAAATGCTATCTCTGCATTAAACCTCCTTGAAGGTAATGCTAATTGGTACTTCTCAGATGTATCCCCGCAGAGTGAGCCACAGGGCGAGGTATATACGTTCCTCAATTAGTGTGTGATTGTGTCTCACAACTGACCCCCAGCCAGTTTTTCTTTCCAAGACACATTTCTGCCCCATGAGGCTCAATCGATAGAAACCCTATTTTCTGTAAAAGTATAAGGCCCACAGATCTTTCTTATATGAACTATTGTCTCATTTTGGCAGCAGGGTACCTCCAAAGAGGTAAGCAGATGCCCTCTACACTACTCTACATGGTTGCTATGGGGATTCGGTAAGATAACACAGGTAACAATACCTACCACAGAGTAGGTGTTCAGTAAGTGTCGATTCCTTCCTTCTCCCCAAGAACTTTTTCCTCCATAAAAAATATGCCTTTGGGGGCTCCTGCCAAGAGCCTGGCTAATTAGATCCTTGAAGAGGTATTAATGGCCAATGCAATGCGTAACAAATTGCCCAAAACTTAGCAACTTAAAACAGCAAAAATATCTTAGGCTGGGTGGTTCTGACTTAGGGTCTCTAATGAGATGGCTGTCAAGATGACAGCCAGGGCTGCTGTAGTCTGAGGCTTTCCTGGAGCTGGAGGACCTGCTCTCAAGACGACTTTCTCGTGCAGCTAGCTAGCTAATGCTGGTTGTTGCCAGGAGGTATCTGTTCCTCTCCAGGAGGAGCTCCTAAGGCTGCTGGAATGCCATCATGACATGGCAGCAGCTCCCCCGGAGCCAGGGACCCAAGAGCGCAAGGCCGAAGT
>NW_023195978.1:0-202 GCF_002007445.2 Ailuropoda melanoleuca
GTAATAAAGCAGAGCATCCAGGAAAACACCTCCAGCGAACAGCAGCCTTTTCACTGGGGACCCCGATTCCAGACTGGGTGTAGGGGCCTGCGGAGGATCCAGCCCTTAGAACCAAGAAACAATGTGTGAGGGGAAAGCCCTTGAAGTCACGACGGCCTTATGGAAGGTGGAACTGGAATCAAGGTGCTTTGGTACCGTGAGT
>NW_023195978.1:405-790 GCF_002007445.2 Ailuropoda melanoleuca
GGAATACATGAGGGAAAGTGGTCGCGGAAGCCTGACCAGAGTGCCCCATAGTGGTCTCTGAGACACAAGACAGTCCAGAGAAATATCAACGATCATCATCTCTCGTGAGTAAGGGAGCATGAATGAAAAGGTTCTGGAATTTCGAGCACTCAGCGCCCTTCTCATTGGTAATAAAGGTGAGCGTCCAGGAAAACGCCTCCAGCGAACAGCCGCCTTTTCACTGGGGACCCCGATTCCACATTGGGTGTAGGGACCTGGGTAGGATCCAGCCCTTAGAACCAAGAAACAAAGTGTGAGGNTGGAAAGCCCTTGATTTCACGATGGCCTTATGGAAGGTGGAACAGGAATCAAGGTGCTTTGGTACCGTGAGTGAAACACGACGAAC
>NW_023195979.1:0-203 GCF_002007445.2 Ailuropoda melanoleuca
AACAATAGGAGAGCTCTGGAAGGAGCAAAGGCCCCCACTGGAGCATGGACGCTCCCTGGTCCAGCTGGACAAGTGTGTCCAAACAAGGATGATGGACAGCAGGCTTTTACGAGTGTTTGAGTTCTTGTTGGTCACTGTCCCTAAAGTGTGTAGTTCATGGCATTCAAGCATTTTTTTTAGGGCTCATGGGGAGAATGTTATCA
>NW_023195979.1:324-1514 GCF_002007445.2 Ailuropoda melanoleuca
ACCGCCCAGCATGCTCCCTATTCTTATTTTATTTGTGCCATGCCCTGAAGAGTGACCATGCCATGACACTGATTGGCCAGGCACTGACCAGCTCTGGACAGAAGGTTAATTATGAACTGGTTCTTTGAGTCTTATTTTTCCTTGTCCCAGGAGTGTCCCTAAGCTCACAGGATTTCGGCATGACTAGGGCTTACTCATACTGACAATGCCATCAAATACCATGAAAGGGTCTCCTCCATCCTGACCAGATTGAGGTCAGGTGCTGAGGAGTAGCCCAGCATTCAGAGTTTGACTGGCTTGTCCTAAATGGTGCCTCCATACCCTCAGAATCTTTGCACTGAATACAATCGTGGCTTCAAACGGACCAGGCTTTCTATGTCCTTTTCAGATGAATGACTATGGCAAGATCTGGAATTCTATGGCTCAAGAGCTTCCCTGGGCTATGTGACCACCGAGCTGACCTCATAATGACAAACAGTGTTTGGGATTCCCCTTGGCTCAGGGAATTCCTGACATCCACCCAGATGCTAAAGCTTCTTTGCACAGTAACTACTGATCCCATGGCTGAGTCATAAGTGCAGTTCGGTTCAGTAGTTAGAGCACGAGCACTGGACTGCAGGCCTGGGTTCACCTCCTGGCTCCTTTACTTAGAGGAGTTCATGAACCTNCACAAAAGTGTCTCCTCCATCCTGACCAGATTGAGGTCAGGTGCTGAGGAGTAGCTCAGCGTTCAAACAGAGTTTGATTGGCTTGTCCTAAACGGTGCCTTCAAACCCTCAGAATCTTTGAACTGAACACAATCATGGCTTCAAATGGACCAGGCTTTCTATGTTCTTTTCAGATGAATGACTATGGCAAGGTCTGGAATTCTATGGCTCAAGAGCTATGTGACCACCGAGCTGACCACGTAATGACAAAGTGTTTGGGATTCCCCTTGGCTCAGGGAATTCCTGACATCCACGCAGATGCTAAAGCTTCTTTGCACAGTAACTACTGATCCCATGGCTGAGTCATAAGTGCAGTTCGGTTCAGTAGTTAGAGCACGAGCACTGTACTGCAGGCCTGGGTTCACCTCCTGGCTCCTTTACTTAGAGGAGTTCATGAACCTGGTCACATTCTTCTCTGTGCCTCCATTCCTCCACCTGAGGAATAGGGAGAGGAAACAAATCATCGCATAAGTGTGTGATGAG
>NW_023195980.1:0-590 GCF_002007445.2 Ailuropoda melanoleuca
TGACTTTGAAGGAGTCACTTAACCTCTCTGGACGTTGCTTGTCTCATCTGTAGGATAGGAGATGCTAAGGCATATGCTGGGAACCTCACAGTGTTACTGTGAGGACCAGAGAAGATGTCACAGAAATGTCTAAAGAAATGCTATAGAAGATGTTATAGAAACGCTTGGATGGCTCAGTCGGTGAAGTGTCCGATTTGTGATTTCGGCTTAGGTCATGATCTCAAGGTCATGAGATCGAGCCCTGAGTTGAGCCTGGGTTAGGCTCCGAGCTCAGCAGGGAATCTGCTTGACAATTCTCTCTCTCTCCTTCTCCCTCTGCTCCTCGCCCTGTGTGCACGTGCTCGCTGTCTCTAAAATAAATCTTCAAAAAAAAAGAAAAAAAGAAGAAGAAATGCTTTGATAACCTGCAGCTCTAGCTAAACATAATGTATAATTTTGGNGTGTATAATTTTGGTCTTCCAACAATTTCTTCACAAAATTGCGCTGTAGTGGGGTTCGTGTGGTCCCCTCAGCAATGGTGAGTTAGGGGTTTTTGCTGCTGTGTGGACGAAGTCTCAGGCATGCTCACTGGAAAGCACCTGCCCTCTCTC
>NW_023195981.1:0-827 GCF_002007445.2 Ailuropoda melanoleuca
TGAACCTGGGTCTGTAAAGAGACCTGGACTGTAATGCACCAGGCCCCTGGACTTCCTTCTCACCTGCTGTGCTCCTGCTCCGCAATTAAAAGGTCAGCCAGCCTAAGCTTGCTGCAGTGAGGGTGAGTGGGGAGATTCAGCTCCTTCACCGTGACCCTGCTCCCATTCCACACCAAGCTACAAGGACAGGAGAAAGTGTGAGCAGCAGGGAGTGAGCAGCTCTCCCAGCCAAAGACCAGAGAAGCAGTGTTACATAGAATCTACAAAGCACNACACCCCCCACCCTGCACGGTTGAGTCCTCCCTTCCCTCCCTCTCTCCTCCTACCCTTACCCCCATAGCCTAACGTTCCCCTGGGGAACTTAGTATAGGTGGTTAGAAGTCACTGAAGGATTCAAGGGAGAGAGTGACTCAATCAGGTCTGCATTTTAGAAAGATGACAGCACCAGCAGTGTGGGGAATGGTAGGAAGGGGTGTCAGAGAATGCGGGGCTGGCTCGGAGGCCAGTCTGGGTGAGGGGTACTGATGACTTGGACAAAGACCACAGCAGTAGGACAGAGAGGAGGGAGGATCTGGCTACAAATCTGTGGCACAGGCAGGAAACAAGGGCTGTATCTGCAGGAGGCACAGGGCCTCAGGAGGCTGGCAGAGGCCTTTTTGGAAGAGTGTTTCTTTGAGGCAGGGANGTTTGAGGCAGGGAAGAAGCATCCAGGTTCAAGGAGGGCAAGAGACCTTGGCCAGGACAACTCTCAGGACGTGCAGGGGCCAGGTCTCTGAAGACTGAGAACACCCCAGGGACCTCTGTCATAGCCAGATCCCCTTACTGCT
>NW_023195982.1:0-1564 GCF_002007445.2 Ailuropoda melanoleuca
TTTAGATTTCCTTTTTGTTTTAATTTTATTTTAATTTTAAAGTAGTTTAACTTGGATTTTGTTTTGTCACTGCTAGCAAAATAAAATTGGTTGACATAATACAGAAGAACGAGATGAACAAGAAGTGATTGAAAGGCAGGGATCCTCCATCAGAGAGGCTGGGGAAATTATGGAGAAGGGATATTCCCTAATATTCTTACATTGAGAATAAATGCATTTCACTTTAATTACCCACTCAATAAATATTGTGATTTATCTCCATTCATGAAACCCTGCAAAAACCTGGCCTGGCTGAGCAAATTTTGAGATCTCCAGGTGAAACATAAAGCAGAAGAAGGCTAATATATATTATTTAGCATCCAAGACCAGTCTTGTTTCATTCAATTTTGTTTAAAAATACTAAAGTTTGGTAGATACTGGGAAGAAATGCATTTTCCAATAACCAGACATCATTTGTTTAACTTATACTTGGCTACAATGTGCTTTATATTATTAGTCACTTCACAATCTAACTTCTGCCTTCAGAATAGAGGCTGCCCCTCTTGCCTGCATCCTCTCATCTCTTCTGTCTCTTCCTCAGTGAATCGGTTTTACTTTTTTCTCTCTCTTGTCCCTTCTCTCTCATTTCTTTCAACAAGAGAGAGAGAAAGAATTAATATAATTAATATGAACTGGGCAAATGACAGATGGGTAAACTTCAAATTGTTTTCTTAAAGGGATATCCTGATATTTATGTTGTTATGTATCCACCAAAAGGCACACTTTCCATTCTTCATTCCATACATATGTGGAAAGAAAGCAATGATTTGCTTGGGCTCACATCTTAAATAAAACTAAACTCCTCTGAGAAGCTCTGTTTTTTGATGGTCATGTCTGACTCTGATAAAGGCTGCTGTAATGGGTAGAAGGGAGGTAAATTTGTTTATAATGAGGACGATCCTTTATCATTCCTAACAGGTCCTGTGCTCTGAGTTGGCAGTAATGAAAGAAGAGCCTCATGACTCATAAAAAACATAAATACACTTCCTGTAACACTTCATTGTAACTATGCTGGAATTAACCCCAGAATGCCCATGCAGGTGTCATATCCAGGAGCTTTTACAGAAATTACTCAGGTGAGAAGGAGTTTAGAAGAACAATGTTAGTGTCCCTTTCAAAGAGTCACTCTTTGCTCAGGTATCATCACAAATGTAGAGCAGTGTGAAGGGAGCTACTAACACTATTAAGCCATGTGCAGACTGGATCTACAGAGAGGCTTCCAACTGGATGATTTGAACCAAGAGTCCAAAGGGGAGAAGATATGAGGGAGATGATTCCATGTGAAAGGCTGTTAAAGGATAAATGAGTGGTCCAAAAGGGCAAGAGCTTAAAGAAGGGATGTTTAGCTACACATTAAAGAAAAATGCCACCTGGCATTCTCTGCCTTATTCCTTTCCCTTCCTCTCTTACTCCAATGCACACTTCTACCCTTTGGAAAGAGACACCTTATGAATCGGAATATATCTATATTCATAATAGAGGAAGGGCTTAGAAGATGCTTAAAAGAATAGCAGTCATTTTTGTT
>NW_023195983.1:0-878 GCF_002007445.2 Ailuropoda melanoleuca
TTTTGCCCATCTTCTCACTCTCTCCCTTCTGGAAACCATCAGTTTGTTCCCTGTATTTATTGGTCTGATTCCGCTTTTTGTGTTTTGCTTATTCATTTGTTTTGTTTTGTTTTTTAATTCCATGTATAAACGAAATCATATGGTATTTGTCTTTTTCATTCTGACTTATTTTAGTATAATACCCTCTAGGTCCATCCACATTGTCAGAAATGGTGTGATCTCACTCTTTTTATATGGCTGCATAATACTCCATTGTTTATACGTACCACACCTTCCTTACCCATTTGTCTATCGATGGACACTTAAGTTCCTTGATATCTTGGCTATTATAAATAATGCTGCAGTTAACAAAGGGGTGTATATATCTTTTTGAATTAGCATTTTTCATTAGCTTTGTGTAAATACCCAGTAGTAGAATTACTGGAGCGTATGGTATTTCTCTTATTAACTTTCTGAGGAAACTAGACACAATTTTTCACAGTGCCTGTACTAATGTACATCTCTACCAATAGTGTAGAAGGGTTCTTTGCTCCACATCCTTACCAACACTTGTTATTTTTTCTGTTCTTGATTTTAGCCATTCTGACAGGTATAAGGTGAAATCTAATTTTGGTTTTGATTTGCAATTCCCTAATGATAAGTGATGATGAATATCTTTTCATGCATCTGTTGGCCACCTGTATGTCTTCTTCGGAAAAATGGCCACTCAGTTCTTATGTCCATTTTTATTTTTTAATTCTTTAATGTATTTTTATTACATTATGTTAGTCACCATACAGTACACCCCTGGTTTCTGATGAAAGGTTAGATGATTAATTAGTTACGTATAACACCCAGTGCACCAAGCAATATGTGCCCTCCTTACTACCCATCACCAG
>NW_023195984.1:0-904 GCF_002007445.2 Ailuropoda melanoleuca
AATGCTATTAGAGAACAGCAGAAGCTGAAGACCTATATTGTTTCAATAAACACCATTTTTGAAGAACTATGGCATTGCAAGTAATACTAGTTGACTACCTTCGTCCCATATGTATTAGTTTGCTAGGGCTGCCATAACAAAGTAATACAAACTGAGTCACTTAAATAACAGAAATTTATTTTCTTACAGTTCTGGAGGCCAGAAATCCAAGATCAATGTGTTGGCAGTGGTATAATCCCTCTCAAGGTGTTCGAAAAGAACCTCTTTCAGAGATCCAAATAGTTCCTTGGCTTGTGGCAGCATAACTCCAATCTGTATGTGGTGTTCTGTATATGTATATGTCCAAATTTCCCCTTTTTATAAAGTTATCAACCATATTGCATTAGGAGCTCACCCTACTCCAGTATAACCTCATTTTAACTGATTATACCTGCGACAGTCTTATTTCCAAATAAGGTCATATCCTGAGGTACAAGAAGTTTGGGCTTTAATATATGATTTTGGGTTGACCTGGTTCAACCCCCAATATCATGTATTGGGAGATATAAAATTATCTAGCAACAGTCAATTTAACAATAAAGGACATCAAGATATGGTTCCTGGACATGAACTGTAGGAAGCAATATCTGAACACTATGGAAGATATTCAAGTGATGGGACAATAAAACATATGCGTTCATAACTCTTTCCTATCAATTGTTATAACTTTAATTATGTAGCTTGCTAGTTAAGAAACTGGGCAAGAAATTATTACCTACAGTTTAAGTACACAGTTTGATTTTTTTCTATATAAATTTTCTGTAAGAAATATTTCTTTTTTTTTTTTAAAGATTTTATTTATTTGACAGAGAGAGAGACAGCCAGAGAGAGAAGGAACACAAGCATGGGGAGTGGGAGAGGAAGA
>NW_023195985.1:0-231 GCF_002007445.2 Ailuropoda melanoleuca
TATTGTTTTAAGTCACCAAATTTGTGCTAATTTGCTATGGTAGCCCTAAAAAACACACTAATATACATATATTTCCCAAATACATATGGTCAGTCCATAACAGTTTATCAAGGTTGAGATCTGGATGTCTAATAGTCTAATGAGAATGGGCACTAGGAGCCATTAAATGCCTCAGTAATTCCCAAACAGCAAGTCTCTTCTTTCTTCCAAACCTTCTCAATCTTAAATAAT
>NW_023195985.1:254-598 GCF_002007445.2 Ailuropoda melanoleuca
CCCCTGCAGTCTGTCAAGCTGGAAACCCTTTGATTATTCCCAAGACCGTACACCACTCCACCCCTGACACATAGTAACTACTCTTAGAGTAAAGTTCGAAAGAATTGTCCATTTCTGTCTCCATCTCATACGCTTCCCTCTCTTCTGAACCCTCACCAATCAGATTTTTGTTTCCCCACATCAGGTTTTACTCTCAAGTTCATAAACTACTGGTAGATTGGTAAAATCTAACTATACACGTAAAGCATCTTCTCATTTGAAGCTTTGTCAAGTGAAGGCTCATTTTCCCACACAACTTCTCTTCTCTTAGGGTAAGAAATTGGAATAGGATCCTGCTTTGTGCC
>NW_023195986.1:0-297 GCF_002007445.2 Ailuropoda melanoleuca
AAATATCAACGAACATCATCTCACTTAAATAAGGGAGTCTAAATGAAAATGTTCAAGAATTTCGACGACTCGGCGCCCTTCTTATTGGTATTAAAGAAGTGCATCCAGGATAACACCTCCAGCTATCATCAGCATTTCCTTGGGACCCAGATTCCCCATTGGGTAAATGTGCCATGGAAGCATCCAGCACTTAGAACCAAGAAACAAAGTGCGAAGATAAAGCCCTTGAAGTCACATTGGCCTTATAGAACGTGGAACAAAAATCAAGGTGCTTTGTTACCGTGAGTGAAACACGAT
>NW_023195986.1:413-632 GCF_002007445.2 Ailuropoda melanoleuca
AATGCCTAAACCATTTCTGTCAGAAACAACACTGTGCAATGGCCGTCTTAGCACTATCATCATCGTTCGTGAATAGGGAATGATGAGGGAAAGTGTTCACGGAAGCTTGACGAGAGTGCCACATAGTGGTCTCTGAGACAACACAATACAGGGAAATATCAACGAACATGATCTCACTTAAATAAGGGAGTATAAATGAAAAAGTTCAAGAATTTCGAG
>NW_023195987.1:0-208 GCF_002007445.2 Ailuropoda melanoleuca
CAAAGGAAAATGGGCGAGTTATGGTCAAGAGCTTTTTGGTGGAGAAGCACTATCTCCAGGGGAGAGAAGAGATAGAGAGTGGAACATCTGGGGGCTGGCGATAAGCCACAGCTACGCCTTCCCCGCAGCCCCAGAACTGCATTTGGGTAAACAGTCTCAGGAGCTATCCTTGAAAACAAGAGTTGGTACAAGCCCAGATCTTATCTCC
>NW_023195987.1:303-594 GCF_002007445.2 Ailuropoda melanoleuca
ATGACGTCCCACAGATAACCAGAAACGCGATTCGCCCAGCCACGGCCAGAGCCAGGGGTCAGATCCCAGCTGCACACACCCACAGACACGCGGGAGCTAGGTCTTTTTATTGTTTTTATTTTGCCATGTAGATGAGGTTAGCGGTGAAGACATTCTCAACACTGCGGGCGGGGCCTGAAACGAGCTGAGGATCAGCAGCTGCTGCAGTCACTGGGGTAGTCATCCCAGTGCAGGCCAATGGCATTGATGAGGGCGCCGGCGCGGCCACTGATGAATCGCAGCACAGTGTTG
>NW_023195988.1:0-602 GCF_002007445.2 Ailuropoda melanoleuca
AAATGTTTAGTCACTAAAAGTCCTTTTTCCAATGGTTAGATTTTTAAAATATTTCTCTTCTCTAGTGGCTTTTTAATCAAATTATCAGAGGCCCGCAAGAGCAAAGACTGATTCCATTCTGTCCTCGGTGCTTTAGTTGCCTCCGAGAGGCTGATAACGTGGGAGAGAGTTTGTGTAGCATTCCGGAGGTGGGCTGTCTGGTCAAACCTGGGCTCTGCCTCCTACTCGCTGTGTGAAGTTGGGCGTGCGGTGCAACCAATCCAGGTAACCAAAGGAAGGCCTTGAGGTTCTCATTTGTAAAATGTACTGATAAAAGGGTCTTCCTCAAAGCACTGGAACGATTAAATGAATTGACCAGTGTGAAGTGACTAGTGCCAGGACCAGAGGCCAGTTTATTATAATTAAATAACTAGCCCTGAATGTAATCATGTACTTGTTGACCTTGGTGGNCCTTGGTGGCTTCTTACAGGTGAAGTCTCCCAGGGAACTGCACTGTGTTTGCCCAGTTTGATTTTGGGCAAGGAAAAGGCCTGGTCTTCTGAACACCATCCCTCACTCTTCCGCCTGGTCTTCCTGTCACCAACATCTTTTTTTTTTTTTTT
>NW_023195989.1:0-793 GCF_002007445.2 Ailuropoda melanoleuca
TGGTGTGCAGACAAGCAAGGCAAGGCATCCCAGGTAGACTGATCAACACCATACAAATCCAAAGATGCAAGAAAAAGTGAGATCAATTTAGGACACAAAAAAGTCCAATATGGCTGTACAGAGACAACAGAATAACTTGAAGGAAAGAACATGTGATGTGAATCAAATACTAACTATATGACATTGAGCAATTCATCTCCTTGAAAAAATACTTTTTAAGAAAAATGTTAATATGATTTCTATTTTCAAGGGTTGCTATAAGGATTAAAAGAAAAAAAAACAAATTACGGTCAGTGGAAGTGAATAGTGCAAAGTATGCTCTCAATAATTTATTTTTGTTATTATTAGTGCAAATAGCTGACATGATTTCAAAGCAAAATGAAACTGTGCTGTTGTCAAATATGTAGCTGATCTATCTTGTCCTACATTATTAATTGTGCAAACAATGCTGTGGTCCCTGACCCAGATCTCCCCTTCAGGACTGAGGCACTCATTCCCCCCAGCCTCTGGGTGCAATGCCTATTGATGGCTAATTCCTGCATCCAAATCCAAGAATCGCCCACCCTGCCCAAGTTAAGCTCTCTCCCCAGTGAGATTAATCAATCTAATGATTGATTAATGGGAAAGTACAAAGTCCTGAGAGCTTGCCTCNTCTTGCCTCAATTTGGAAAAACTCTGCAGGATGGCTCCAGATCCAAAGCTTCCCACGGGCTGGGCTAATTTATTGCAACTGTACCTCATCTCAGGTTTCTCCCCCCACCCATTCCTACTCTCCTCAATTTCTGATTTGTGC
>NW_023195990.1:0-145 GCF_002007445.2 Ailuropoda melanoleuca
TTCCCCTCTGAAGCCCTCAGTTTGTTTCCCAGAGTCCATAGTCTCTCATGGTCCATTCCCCCTTGTGTTTATCCCCCTTCATTCTTCCCTTCCTTCTCCTACCGATCTCCCTGCTGTTTCTTATGTTCCATAAATGAGTGTAACC
>NW_023195990.1:246-627 GCF_002007445.2 Ailuropoda melanoleuca
CAAATGTTGGGTAATCGTTCTTTCTGATGGCTGAGTAATATTCCATTGTATATATGGACCACATCTTCTTAATCCAGTCATCTGTTGAAGGGCATCTCGGCTCCTTCCACGATTTAGCTATTGTGGACAATGCTGCTATGAACATCGGGGTGCATATGGCCTTTCTCTTCACTACGTCTGTATCTTTGGGGTAAATACCCAGTAGTGCAATTGCTGGGTCAAAGAGTAGCTCTATTTTTAACTTTTTGAGGAACCTCCACACTGTTTTACAAAGTGGCTGTACCAACTTGCATTCCCACCAACAGTTTAAGAGGGATCCCCTTTCTCCACATGCTCTCCAACATTTGTTGTTTCCTGCCTTGTCAATTTTTGCCATTCTAA
>NW_023195991.1:0-606 GCF_002007445.2 Ailuropoda melanoleuca
AAGTTGTGGAATCTGGCTTAAGACTCTTGAATCCTGATGTACATATTTTAAAAGACTAATAAATTAAAATGTATATTTAATAAATAGAGTTAAATATTTATTTAATATAGCACATTTCCTGAGTGTACAATGAAATATGAAAATGAAGAAATTACACTGTTATTCTGAAAATAGAGTTCTGGTTCTGTCTCCAACCACATAAACCCGAAAATGATGTTAGTGCTCAACGTTTTCATCATCCCTCACTCCTAAAGAAGGAATAACAATGCTATTCTATCAATCTGTTGGGTAATGCTGATACTGAGAAGTTAGAACAAGTTAGAGCACATAAGTATAACACATTTGACAAAGGAAATATTTTACCAATGCAAAAATGTTTACAAATTATTTAAACTGTTAAAAACATTGACCCAGAAAATCCCANGACCCAGAAAATCCCAATAATTTGAAGGGATATATGCACCTCTCTGCTTATTGCAGCTGTATTTACAATAGCCAAATTATGGAAATAGCATGTGTCCACCGATAGATGAATGTATAAAGAAATGTGGTATGCACATACACTGGAATATTACTCAGCCATAAAAACAGAATGAAATCTTGCCA
>NW_023195992.1:0-3197 GCF_002007445.2 Ailuropoda melanoleuca
CTAGAATGGGCCAGCCTCATTCCTGCCTCAGGATTTTTGCACTTGCCATTTCCTCCTCCAGGAATTATCTCGCTCCAGCTCTTCACAGGATTCCCTCGCATCTTCACTGAGATGTCGCCTCCTCAAAGAAGCCTTCCTTGACTACCTTGTGGAACCTAGCACCCCCTCATCACTCTATCCTTTTATCCTATTTGACTTTTCCCTATTGCACTTATAATTATTTGAAATTATATCCTTTACTTATCTCTTCCTTTAGTTTGTGGGTGCCTCGAGGAGAGGGGCTTCCGTTGTCTTGTTTACTAATATACCCCAAACAACTAGCAGGTGCTCAGTAAATATCTGTGGAGTTAACGGATAGATGGGTGGGTGAATTGACAGAACGTCTTCTCAGTCCTGCCTCTTACCTTCTTACACACACGCACACACACACACACGCGCGCGCGCGCACACACACAGGGAAGTTCTTAACAGGCTTTGCATTTCTTTAAGAACCTGCCCCGNCTTAACAGGCTTTGCATTTGTTTAAGAACCTGCCCCGGTCCTGCCCCGATTTGTACAGGTGTCATTGTGACAGCCACACATTAGAAGCTGCACTCAAGGGTCGTTTTTGGAGGCAGAAGTTCTCAGAGTACCAGGTTCCCCGTGTGGGAATGTACTTCAAGGGAACAAGGAGGTTTGGGGTCTGGCCTTGGACAAGCTGGATTTCAACTCATATATGTTAGACAAAATCACTTTATTGAACAGTAAGAAGTCCCACTGGGGCCAGAAAGGGCTGGGAACAAAGGAGCGCGTGAGCCTCAGTGGTGGTGCTACCCAACTCTCTCCACGTTCTTCCGGCTCTGGGGAGCAGGTCTTCCTGGGTCTCTTTATTGTGCCTCCTGGTGCTCCAGACAAGAGGCTCCCTGGGTAGACACAAATTGCTTTTTTCAGTTTCAAGAAGCCCAGCTCCTGTTGGTTTGTGTTGGTGGCTGCTGGCAGTGACTCAGGGCAGGAGTGCATCTGATAGACAGGCCCATGCTGAGACCGCTCGGAATTCTTTCTCTGCTCCTGGATCCTCCTTGGCTCAAAGAATGCAGACTTTTCTTTCTTCTTCCCAAGAAAGGACTCTAGAGTATTGAGCAGAGAAACATCAGGTTTTCTTCCAGGCCAGTTTCAGCCCTGGGATGTTCCGAGCAGCCTCTCGTTTCAAGCCTCAGTTTCTAAGGCTCCTTGCCCATGGCCAGTTAGTATGGAAGGAGGCTGCTGGCTGACGAAGGCTCAGACAGAATGGCTCAGGTTCTAATCTCCAGTGGTGGGCAGTGTGGGTCACTGCAGGAAGAGGCATTAACTGTCTTAGGCGGTTAAATGTTTGCCTCCCTGTAGAGTGGCTCCGCCAGCAAGCTTCTGTGGGGTCAGCTTCCTGGCACCACGCTGCGATCGCCGAATTTTGGGGCTGGAGCATCCTAGGTCTTCATCTGACTCTGTGAGAGCTCGACGTCTCTTGGGAGCCTGGCTGGGAATTGGTTTCTCTGCTTCCACCTTTGCCGGGGTGGCCAAAGGAGCATCCCCATAGGTGCGGTAGCCACCAACCAGGCAGTATGTCTCCCCATGCCAGCTCACCTGGGTTTCTCCACACCCTCGGTAGAGGACATGGTAGTGAACAGGTGTAGGAGGAGAAGTGGGAGTCACTGCTGCTGGAAAGAAAATCAGATCTCATCAGTCACTTCTGCTGCCAGGACCTCCCCTCTCATGTCTCTCCCAGTTTCTGGCTGTAGCCCTTTAATCTGCTTGGTATCCAAAACACAGCCTTGGCCCATCACCTCTACGAGTCCCCTAGAGAAGGGATATGGCTGCAAAAGTGATTCTGTGGAGCTTAGGGCAGCAGCAGGAGACCTGGAAATCTGTTCCCCATTCTCAGAGGAAACAGTAGAACCTGAAAACAGTTGCATCCAGGATCCTTTCCATCTCTCCATTCCACAGCAGAAAAAGCATTTCTTAAAGTCTGTCCCTTCTGAGGCTTTGATGGAAATACCGTTCAGGTGTTGGAAAAAATAATATAAGTGGGCTAAGAACCCCTCCCACCTTGGCAACTCCTCTTGGGCCCCATTTACACTGCCTCTTTCAATCACACCGACCTCCAGCCCTCTGATACTTTCACCTAGATTAGAAAAAGGCCAAATACGGAGGCAGAGTGACCAGGAGCTTCAGAGCCAGATTCTAGGTAGCAAGTCTAGGCTCATGTCAACCAACCTCCTAGGATGCCATTTCTATAGCCTTCCAGTCTTGTATCACTCATCACTCTCCTTGGCTCTTTTGTTCTTCCCATAGATATCACACCACCTTTCCCTAGTACGCAGCAGCTCAGTCTGGGGTGTGTCTCAGGGGACCCATGCGGATGTCTACCCGACAGCACGATAAAGGTGCTCGGGTTCGAAGGGGAGGCTAATGAGCAGCTCTCACCAGTTCTTCCTCAAACTGCTCCATTTATCACTTGCCAACAAAAATTCTCTTGACCTTTGCTAAGAGGCCAATCAGGAAAGGGTCAGAATGGAAGTAGCCTGTAGCCCAAAAGGGAAGGCTGCATTTATAAAGATCAGAAGCTTTCTGAATAGTTGTCCAGGGATGACATTTCACTTGTCCTAGGCAGTGAGCAGGAACACTGTAAGTCCCTGGGCGGGCCCCAGGCCACTTTACTTACAGCTGGTTCAGTTCTGAGGTGTAGTGGGCAAGCCCAAAAGGAACATGTGGCAGCCAGGTGAAGTTGTGTGTACACCAGTGACTCTTGTACAGATGCCTGGCCTAGGCCTACCTGCTGTGCTGCCCTCCCAGGGGACACAGGACAAGTTGGAATGAATATAGAAGATCCGGTCAGACATTCTCTCTCAGGCAACCAAACAGATTGGTATCTGGTAGAGAACTGGTAGGAAAGTTTCCCTGAGAGCACCACGTTTCCGTAGTTACCCTGCCATGGCAACTATGAGAAGGCCTGTGAAGTCATCACTACCCAGTGAGGTCACATGAAGAATCTGTGACTTGAGGGGCAGGCTTCAGGCTCTCGGGCTTTTGTGGAGGAGAGCAGGGTGGAGGCAGAGAAGCACCCCACCTGGGCCCTCACTCTTCTCTCCCCAGCCAGCCCTAGTGAAGTAGCCACTCCCTGTGGAAAATACCTGTGGGCTGGCACAGCCCCAGGGACCAAAAGAGGGCGAGGGAAACCCACA
>NW_023195993.1:0-1515 GCF_002007445.2 Ailuropoda melanoleuca
TGGCCATTTGTATGTCTTCTTTGGAGGGATGTCTGTTTATGTCTTCTGCCCATTTCTTGACTCGATTATTTGTTTTTTGGATTTTGAGTGTGGTTAGTTCTTTATAGATTTTGGATAACAGCACTTTATCTGATAAGACATTTGCAAATATCTTCTCCCATTGTGTAGGTTGCCTTTTGCTTTTTTGACTCTTCCCATTGCTGTGCAAAAATGTTTTTATCTTGAAGAAGTCCCAACAGTTCATTTTCCCTTTAGGTTCCCTGCCTTTAAAGACATGTCTAGCAAGAAGTTGCCTCAGTCGAGATCAAAAGGGTTGCTGCCTGTGTTCTCCTTTAGGATTTTGATGGATTCCTATTTCACATTTAGGTCTTTCATCCATTTCGAGTTTATTTTTGTGTATGGTGTAAGAAAGTGGTCTACTTTCATTCTTTTGCATGTGACTGTCCAGTGTTCCCAACAGTATTTGTTGAAGAGACTGTCTTTTTTCCATTAGATATTCTTTCCTGCTTTGTCAAAGATTTGTTGACCATAGAATTGAGGGTCCATTTCTGGGATCTCTACTCTGTTCCATTGATCTACGTGTTTGTTTTTGTGCCAATACCATGCCGTCTTGATGATTAATGCTTTGTCATATAGCTTGACATCAGGAATTGTGATTCCACCCGCTTTGGTTTTCTTTTTCAATGTTCCCTTAGCTATTTGGAGTCTGTTTTGTTCCATACAAATTTTAGGATTATTTGTTCCAGCTCTGTGAAAAATGTTGATGGTATTTTGATAAGGATTGCATTGAAAGTGTAGATTGCTCTGGGTAGCATAGACATTTTAATGATATTTTTTTCTTCCAATCCATTAGCATGGAACGTTTTTCCATTTCTTTGTGTCTTCCTCTATTTCTTTCATAAGTGTTCTGTAGTTTTTAGAGTACAGTTCCTTTACCTCTTTGGTTAGGTTTATTCCTAGGTATCTTATGGTTTTTGGTGCAATTGCAAATGGCATCAATTATTTAATTTCTCTTTCTTCTGCCCTGTTTTTAGTGTATAGAAATGCAACTTACTTCTGTGCATTAATTTTATATCCTACCACATTGTTCAATTGCTGTGTGAGTTCTAGCAATTTTGGGGTGGAGTCTTTTGGATTATCCATATAAAATATCATATCATCTGGGAAGAGTAAGAGTTTGGCTTCTTTGCCAATTTGAATGCTTTTTATTTCTTTTTTTGTCATCTGATTGCTGGGGCTAGGAATTCTCGTATATGTTGAACAACAATGATGAGAGTGGGCATTCCTGTTGTGTTCCTGATATTACAGGAAAAGCCCTCAGTTTTTCCCCATTGAGAATTATATTCACTGTGGGCTTTTCATAGATGGCTTTTATGATAATTGAGATATGTTCCCTCCCTCTATCCCTACACTGTGGAGAGTTTTACTCAAGAAAGGATGCTGTACTTTATCAAATGCTTTTTCTACATCTATTGAGAGGATCATATGGTTCTTGTCTGTTCTTTTTTTTATGTA
>NW_023195993.1:1629-2086 GCF_002007445.2 Ailuropoda melanoleuca
AGATTCTGTTGGCTAGTATCTTGGTGAGAATTTTTCATCCATATTCATCGAGAATATTGGTCTGAAATTCTCCTTTTTGATGGGGTTTTTGTCTGCTTTGGAGATCATGGTAATGCTAGCTTGATAGAACAGGTTTGGAAGGGTTCCTTCCATTTCTATTTTTGGAATAGCTTCAGGAGAATAGGTATTAGTCTTCTTCAAATGTTTGCTAGAATTCCCCTGAGAAGCCATCTGGCCCTGGACTCTTGTTTTTTGGGAGGTTTTTGATTACTGCTTCAATTTTCTTGCTGGTTTTTGGTCTGCTCGGATTTTCTTTTTCTTCCTCTTTCAGTTTTGGTAGTTTTTTTTAAGATTTTATTTATTTATTTGAAAGTGAAAGAGTGAGCGAGAGAGAGAGAGCATGAGCAGGGAAAAGGGCAGAAGCAGACTCCCCTGCTGAGCAAGGAGACTGACGTGG
>NW_023195994.1:0-226 GCF_002007445.2 Ailuropoda melanoleuca
GGGTGCATATGGCCCTTCTCTTCACTACGTTTGTATCTTTGGGGTAAATACCCAGTAGTGCAATGGCTGGGCCATAGGGTAGCTCAATTTTTAACTTTTAAGGGACCTCCACACTGTTTTCCAGAGTGCCTCACCAACTTGCATTCCCACCAACAATGTAAGAGGGATCCCCTTTCTCCACATCCTCTCCAGCAATTGTTGTTTCTTGCTTTGTCAATTTTTGCCA
>NW_023195994.1:521-864 GCF_002007445.2 Ailuropoda melanoleuca
GGCTGTGCAGAAGCTTTTTATCTTGATGAAGTCCCACAAGTTCATTTTATCTTTTGTTTCTCTTGCCTTTGGAGATGTGTCATGAAAAAGTTTGCTTTAGGGCTGCCTGGGTAGCACAGTCGATAAGCGTCTGCCTTCAGCTTAGGGCGTGATCCCGGCGTTCTGGGATCGAGTCCCATATCGGGCTCCTCCGCTGGGAGCCTGCTTCTTCCTCCCACTCCCCTGCTGTGTTCCCTTTCTCACTGGCTGTCTCTCTGTCACATAAATAAACAAAATCTTTAAAAAAGAAAAGAAAGAAAGAAAGAAAGAAAGAAAGAAAGAAAGAAAGAAAGAAAGAAAGAAA
>NW_023195995.1:0-612 GCF_002007445.2 Ailuropoda melanoleuca
TCATCAAGGCCTTAATTGGGTAAGAGGTGGTTTAGGCTAAAAGTTAAAATGATTCCAAGAGTGTTTCAGAAAATCAATGAACATTGGAGCCATATTGTGTTATTAAGGTCATTAAAATGTTCAGGTCCACAGGGAACAGAGTTGCAGGTAATAACTACCACTGGCTCTGGGGTGAGTCGAGCTGATACCACCCACTGGGTGTCTGTCTCCTGTCCTTAACGTAGGGCCTTCCTTGATGGACAAGAATCAGAACAGGTAGACTCTTCCCTCTCTCTTGCTCCCATCTCCAGATCTGTATTCACCCCTGCCTTTCCCTACCTTGGAGGCCACCATGCTCTTGGCTCCCCCGTAAGCTCAGTAGTTTCCATGCTATCCTCTGTTTTGAGTCCTCTTCCCCCGGGACTGACCTGTTGGAGGCCTCACCCCTTGCAGGCCTGCACGTTGTGGACTGGGGATGGANTGATGGAGTCGTGTGTCATGCTTGCCAGGCGATACGGCTTTTTCATCACGTGCTCTCCGAGACAGTATCCTCACTCCCTGTGCAGCTCTAATGTGAAATTCAGGATATCCAGTGATGTGAAGGGGGCGACTTCAGGAAGACAGGACTGTGGG
>NW_023195996.1:0-630 GCF_002007445.2 Ailuropoda melanoleuca
ACACTATCCATTTCAAATACAGTTATATTCATTTCTGTTGTATTCCATTTTGGAACCAATGAGAAGATTCTGCCATTGATTCATGGGCCAGGACTCTGTTCACCATCTGACTTGATATCCACACATCCCTGTTCTAACTGTAGTAGCATCAACTCAAACCCTGTGTCCAACAGCTCTCAAAAGATCGGATATCCCTTCTCTAGTGATGGCTAAAGAAAAAGTCATAGTTCCTTTGGGGAAAATCACTATGATGTACTTTTGCCATAGTTTTGTAGTCTTTCCTCCTTGGGATACAGCTATATTTTCAGTTGATTGGTTTTGGGTCTGAAGACTACCCTTCTTGGCTGTTATCATGCTCCTGTGGGCACTGTGTTCTATTAAGCATCTTCATTCAGCTCTGTAGGTTAGGCCTTCCAGTTACCACTCTGGTCTTGCCTGGTGTAATTATTCCCACCTTGCTTCAGAGGGCTCAGTGCTGCCACCTGNGTGCCACCTGGCCTCTGTTTTCCCAGCATCTTGTCATACCCATTGTTAGGTGAGAGCCGAGTTTATAGTGATCTCTCTGATGTCAGTACTGCATTACATGGCCCAGCTGCCCCAGGCCTCTAAGTGATGCTGGTATCCCTCTCC
>NW_023195997.1:0-548 GCF_002007445.2 Ailuropoda melanoleuca
TTCTCTTTCCTGTCCCTCGCCCCGGGCAGGATTCTTGGGTCCTCTTCCCCTGCCTCCTGGACCCCCAACCCGCACTCTGCTGCCCCTCTTAGGGGAGGAGGCAGTGGGCCAGGGAGCCTGGGATGGAGGTGGGGGGGAGGGTGAAAGGGTCAAGAGGGAGGGGATGAGGAGGGAGGGGAGAGAAGATTCCACTTGTAAGTGTATGCAGTGCCAGAGCCAGAATCCCACACTGCAGATGGCTTTTTTCCTTGACACTTGTCCCAGAGAAAGGCCCAATTAAAATAGCACCTATTGGAAATGNTTAAAATAGCACCTATTGGAAATGACAGAGTAATTGTGACAGACAGCCTATTAAGCCCATCTCCCAGAGCGTGTGGGGCAAGTGGTGAGCTCCACGAACGTCGCTGTGTGTGCTCAGACACCCCTGAGCTCAGGGGCAAGGTGGCCCGGAGCAGCAAAGGCCAGCAGTACGGGGGTCACCCTGGCATATTCCATCTCAGACCCTGTGAGGCAGCCTGAGAAGAGCCTGGATGTGTCCTTGGGGACAG
>NW_023195998.1:0-736 GCF_002007445.2 Ailuropoda melanoleuca
ATGTGAAAGTTGTTTCGGGAAGTAAACCAGTGTTAATCAGTCCAACTTTAGAGTGTATTATATAAAAAAATTCATATATATGTATTTGTATATAGCAATCTATCCACATTTGGAAAAAAAACATGATTTCTTTTCTAATTAATTTTAGCTAGTGCTAACTATATGTTAGAGTAAGTGTGTTTTAGAAGAATCCTAAATATGTGCAAACTATTAAAATTATACTGTGGATATACTTCATACAGATAACTGAGACTAAGCTAGTAGGCAGCTCAGTCCTAGGCAACATCACGAAGGTGGCCACATTCCTGTTGGTGTACCCCCACCACCTTCAGTCTCCTCTGATCCTTTTTCATTTCCTGTGGCACATTAATAACCAAGTTTCACCACCTAGTCCCAAGAGACCATCATAATATAATAATTTCTAATTTTTTTAGCACTTACTTTGTGCTAAGCATTCTGCATAGAGATTTATACAGATTATGGAACTTTGATTTTTACAGTTGTCCTAGTGGTAAGTACTGTCATTAATCTAATTTATACCTTGAGAAACTGTAATAAAAATTCATCAGCTTGCCCAAACTCAAACTTGTAGTGGAATTCAGATCTGATGGAGGCATGCTTATATCCTCACTCCTGTGTCCAGATGCTTAACGCCTACCTCCTAGGATCCAGATGGTCCATCTTTTCCTCCATAATTTAACGGTTTCCTTTCCTGACAGTGAGATAATACTGGATT
>NW_023195999.1:0-937 GCF_002007445.2 Ailuropoda melanoleuca
ACATTCTTTAAATAATGTTTATTTATTCTTAATGTTTATTTATTCTTTAAATAATGTTGATCTGTCCATTCATATTCCAGAGGTACCAGAAAGCTCATTAAGAGTGAGTACCTTGTGGGAGAGTAGGCTTATTAATTGGCAGATTAGTTACTTCTATACTGAGCAGGAAGAGAGCTAACCTTTTAATTCAGGGACCACAAAATGTCCCAATAAAGACTTCTTTCCTTGGGTTGTAGAGTTATACCCAAGATGATCCCTTTTCTAGCTTCTTGTCCAGGATGCAGAGCTGAAGATCCCTACTTCCAAATTCTAGGCAAGAGAAGGAGAAGGCTCCCGAGTGTGCAGTTTTTAGACTCCCTTGCATCCCATTTTCACCCCTATGTGCCCTCTTGCTCTGCACAGTGCCCTGTCACAGAGTCTGGTGCCTTTCAGAGAACAGACAGCTGTTGTCCTGCCAGTGCAAGGGGATGTGGGGAATTATCCTCTGACTACAGGCATGGGGAAGGGGACCTTGGGTGTTCCAAATGCCCTGTATACAGTCTTCCAACTAATCTGTCTTTCCAGTCCTCATCTGCCTAACTTTCTTGGTACCTGGTGCCTCTAGTAGTTAACCTTTAGGGCAAATTGCCTCATTTTTTCATAGCTAACCTGCAGCCACCTGGATTGTAATTATACTCAAGCAAATCACTTACTCCTTCTTGTGCTTTCCATCATCCAAATATTTATTAAAATCTTTTGTTTATATTATATCTTTTTTCATGTTATTTGTCCTGTGGGTTAATAAAAAAACTTATTTTTTGTAGGGTCATTTCTGGGTTTTACTGCCAGTGCCTCAGAGTGTTGTGGTGTCAGCCACCTTCCTTTTCTTCTCATCTTGTTCTGTTTTTAAGGTACTATGTTCCATTTTCATAGAAACCACGTTTTCATACAACCTATT
>NW_023196000.1:0-1303 GCF_002007445.2 Ailuropoda melanoleuca
ACATTCTTTAAATAATGTTTATTTATTCTTAATGTTTATTTATTCTTTAAATAATGTTGATCTGTCCATTCCTATTCCAGAGCTACCAGAAAGCTCATTAAGAGTGAGTACCTTGTGGGAGAGTAGGCTTGTTAATTGGCAGATTAGTTACTTCTATACTGAGCAGGAAGAGAGCTAACCTTTTAATTCAGGGACCACAAAATGTCCCAATAAAGACTTCTTTCCTTGGGTTGTAGAGTTATACCCAAGATGATCCCTTTTCTAGCTTCTTGTCCAGGATGCAGAGCTGAAGATCCCTACTTCCAAATTCTAGGCAAGAGAAGGAGAAGGCTCCCGAGTGTGCAGTTTTTAGACTCCCTTGCATCCCATTTTCACCCCTATGTGCCCTCTTGCTCTGCACAGTGCCCTGTCACAGAGTCTGGTGCCTTTCAGAGAACAGACAGCTGTTGTCCTGCCAGTGCAAGGGGATGTGGGGAATTATCCTCTGACTACAGGCATGGGGAAGGGGACCTTGGGTGTTCCAAATGCCCTGTATACAGTCTTCCAACTAATCTGTCTTTCCAGTCCTCATCTGCCTAACTTTCTTGGTACCTGGTGCCTCTAGTAGTTAACCTTTAGGGCAAATTGCCTCATTTTTTCATAGCTAACCTGCAGCCACCTGGATTGTAACTATACTCAAGCAAATCACTTACTCCTTCTTGTGCTTTCCATCATCCAAATATTTATTAAAGTCTTTTGTTTATATTATATCCTTTTTCATGTTATTTGTCCTGTGGGTTAATAAAAAAACTTATTTTTTGTAGGGTCATTTCTGGGTTTGACTGCCAGTGCCTCAGAGTGTTGTGGTGTCAGCCACCTTCCTTTTATTCTCATCTTGTTCTGTTTTTAAGGTACTATGTTCCATTTTCATAGAAACCACGTTTTCATACAACCTATTCAGATTTCCAAAAATTTAAAAAATGTCTTTGGGTCTTGGTTTTCATAGGTGATCTCTAAATCTGCCTTGTTAGTGTGATACTAATCATACTCCCTTTCTCTTATGTGCAAAAAATTTTAAGGCCCCACTTTGGTNCGTGCAAAAAATTTTAAGGCCCCACTTTGGTCCTTCTGTGTTTAGTTTAACCGCATTCTGTTTGGCTGCTGTTTGAAATCTCTCCTGAAGTCTATGCAGTTGAGCTTGTTTGTGCAGTTCTCCACAGCCTTACCTGCTGAGCCCATGCTGCTGAGCTGTGGTGGGAACTACAGACACTATGAAGTGTTTGCGCTCCTTAGAGAGGAAGTCACCAAAGACCACTGTTCCTAA
>NW_023196001.1:0-648 GCF_002007445.2 Ailuropoda melanoleuca
TAATTTTAGCTATTCTGCTGGGTGTGAAATATTTATGCCTCTGACATGACATTTACATGCTCTCATGTAGAGCATCTCTTCATGGGTTTATTGGCTATTTTGTATCTTTTGTGAAGTGGCAAAAGTTAAATTCTTTTGCCAGTCTTTAATTGGGTTGTTTGTCTTATTATTGAATTTTAAGAGTTTTTAAAATATATTCTGTAATACAGGTCTTTTGTCTGATACATGTTTTGTGAATGTTTTCTCCCAGTCTGTGGCTGTGCCTTTTTGTTTTCCCAATAAGGTCTTGTTATTGCCTAGTAAAATCTGGAACATAGGAGGTTTCCAGGGATAAGAAAGACGTTGAATATTGAACACGTGCAGTATACCTTAAGAATCCTTTGGAACCCAAACATGGTACCAACATGAATGAGAGCATATTTAATAACATATCACCTCTTGGTTTAGAAATTATTTTACATAATTTGAAAAAACCACTGTGTGGGGCACCACACTGGGTATTAGAAGAAANACACTGGGTATTAGAAGAAAAAGAAGGAAGGGTAAAAACATCATCAAATGTGGATACTCTTCACAGGAGGCTTATATCCATAGAAGAGTGGGCATAAGGCATGTATTCTGATAATAATAATCATTGTGTATGCTATG
>NW_023196002.1:0-588 GCF_002007445.2 Ailuropoda melanoleuca
GAAAAGTAAGACCTACTAAAAGAAAATGTGAAGAACTCTTTTCATAGTGGGTAGGGAACCCAACGTGACTCCCGTTAGTCACTCGAAAGGCACAGACAGCTCTTGGTGGTGTCATCTGATGAATACTTGTAATGGAATAAAGGAATTGGCAAGTATGGTGGGTTTCTGAGAAGTAGGGAAGTCCTATTCTATCTTCATGATTTAATTGAATTCCTGTGTGTTAGTGAGGACCAGATGCTGTTGTGATGACTGTGTTTGCCCAGGCCTAGATCAATGGCGGTAGATGGAGGAAGGGTGTTTGATGATGCAGTCGTTTAGTGCATAGCTTCAAAATGTCACATGGCAGAGTAGATGTTGGAGATGAAGAAGCCTTCTAGACAGTGGCATAGGCAGGATCAGCAAAGTGTGTGGTGTGGTTGCACAAAGTGCTAGTATCCCAGGTATAGAANCACATCTTAAATTTAAAAAGACTGAAGTAGGGGCGCCAGGGTGGCACAGCGGTTAAGTGTCTGCCTTTGGCTCAGGGCATGATCCCGGTGTTATGGGATCAAGCCCCACATCAGGCTCCTCCACTATGAGCCTGCTTCT
>NW_023196003.1:0-3864 GCF_002007445.2 Ailuropoda melanoleuca
GAAATATCAATAGGGACTTCAAGAAATTAGAAATCTCAAAAAGTGACCAGCCTCTCTGTTTAAGAGTGCAGCATGGGTGGGGGGAGAGGAGTGAGGGGCAGAGAGACTGGACAGGAAAAAGAGATCAAACTCATTTATCAAAAGGGATGTGACTACTTAGAATTCACATTACATTAATTAGCTGCTACAGCAAACAAACCCCCAAGTCTTAATGGCTTAATTCAGTTGAGGTTTACTCCTTCCCGGTGTGAAATCCAGAATGTGTATTCTGGAATGGCAGACAGCTTTTCTCCAAGCGGTGATGTGGGGACCAGGCGCCTTCCATCTTGAGTCACCAGTTTCAGGACTTGGGTTCCAGGATCCTTTGTCTATGTGCTTCAGGCTAGCAGGTGGAAGAAAGGAATGCAGGGTTGCCCGTGGTGGGGAGGGGGTGGTTAGGGCCTCACCCCCAAAGTGGTGCATATCACTTCTGTTCACATTGGGTTGCCTAGAACTCAGTCACATGGCCATAGCCAACTATGGGGGAAGCTGGGAACTGTAATGAACTGTTCTCTAGAAGGGGACATGAGTCCCCCTGCTGATCCTATGAAGGGTGGCCTTCCTGATTGTGGCCAAGGCTGCACAGCACTCAGACATCCCGCAGAGCCCTCCTTGCAAGGTGAGTGCTCTTCCGAACAGCTTTGCAAAAGGAAAATGAAAACTTCTACCTAAAAGCTGGATCAACATTCCTGAGAAGATGTAATAAAAAGAAGCTTCGAGGNAAGCTTCGAGGGGCGCCTGGGTGGCACAGCGGTTGGGCGTCTGCCTTTGGCTCAGGGCATGATCCCGGCGTTGCGGGTTCGAGCCCCACATCAGGCTCCTCTGCTATGAGCCTGCTTCTTCCTCTCCCTCTCCCCCTGCTTGTGTTCCCTCTCTCACTGGCTGTCTCTATCTCTGTCAAATAAATAAATAAAATCTTTAAAAAANCAACATTCCTGAGAAGATGTAATAAAAAGAAGCTTCGAGGTTTCTGTATAAGGTGGAAGGAGGAAAAAAATTGTTGGACTTCGATATGGGGTTTTTCCTACACCTGAACATAGCAGCAGGCTTATTTACCCAAGGGAGTCTCTACTTGGTAGCATTTCGGGTAGCATGACCGGATGAAGGATCTTAAGTAGTTCTGCAGAGACTGGGGGAGAGAGAGAGAGGTTGCCAGTCCCCATTCCTAGATCAGACCCTGAGCCCTGCAATATTAATACTTGGATCTAAAATCTGGCGAATGGGAATGTATAAGGAAAAGGCATAAACTGTGAGTGTGGAGGAGAGAGCTTGGTTATGGATCAGCAGGACCCGAGGAATTAGGAAGTGACTGGGGAGTGACTTCTCTTCATGTGTGTCATGGGGATAACCTTTGACAGTACTTTTTTATTTTTAAAGGGGATGGAGACAGCATACACATATATACTAGTTTAAAGGTCAATTTCTATATAATACTTAAATATGTATCTATAATATCCAATTCGTATATGTATCTGTTTGTAAAACCTGGCACACAGAGGGGCTCGCCCCCTTTCCCTCTGCCATTCAAAGTGGCCTCTTTTCTGGGGCACCTGGCTGGCTCAGCTGGAAGAGCATGAATGCCACTCTTGATCTTGGGTCACGAGTTTGAGGCCCACATGGGGTGTAGAGCTTACTTAAGTAAAGAAAACTTAGAAGAAAAGTGGCCTCTGTTCTTTAGCAGTATTGATCATTAGGCAGAAGAAGCTGTTTTCCTTGGGCTGAGAGAGTTTGTTTGAAGATACACCATTACTCAATATTAAACACGGATCTGTATAATCCAGAAGGGTCAGCTGCCCACAGCAGGGCTTAAGCTTCCAAATACCTGTGTTTCCACCCAGGTGCCACACCTTGGCCCTGCTCAGTAGGAGGGAGTGTACGAATGTCAGGCCATCTCCGCCCGTCTGCACTGTCATCAAAGGGGACTCCGCACAGCAACGTGGTATGGGGGTGTCCTCCTCCTTTCAGCCCTCCCCGCTCTCAGCACACAGCTGCAGGGGCTGCCTTGCAAACTTGCAAGGCGATCGGCAGGTCCGGTCAGCCACTGCTTGCCTGTGTTAGGACGAGGAACTGGATAGAAGGATGTGTGTACAAAGATGAACAGGAGGGGAAGAGAGCGGGGAACGCAGGGGCATGAGACATTGTATCTGAAGAGGAAGCCCTGGGTGGCATCTCTCTCTTCCAGAGCCCCTTCCCATGGGCCTCCTCTGCTCCTGCATTTGCTGGTAATCACCACCGTGTCTTGCTGCACATACAGCAGTGCTCAAGAGTATCTGTCATACAGAATTCACTTCGTTTAAAGGAAAGGCGTACGTCCAGGTCCCTGTAAAGGATAGGTGCTCACATCAGTGGGGTTTTGAATGGGGGATGGGTGCACTTGTGCTCTTCCTGCTCTAGTAACAGCTCTTAGCACTGAGGACACCTGCGTCCCACAAAGATGGCATGACTTATCCAGGGTCACATGCTCTGAGGCTTAAACCTGGGTGCGCTTAGTGATAAGCAAGAATTCCTTTTTAAGTAATACTATCGCTGATCCTGAACACAGCAACCGTTATGGGGTGCTTGCTGTCTTCCAGACATGGCGCTGAATTATGAACATAATTATCTCATCGAATTTTCACCCCAACACTGTGGGGCAGGTACTATTTTTATGCTCATTTTATAGGGGAGAAAACCGAGCCTCCCAGGGGATCAGTAAGTTGTCCATAGTCGCACAGCCACTGAGTGGGAGCCAGGATCTGACCCAGGCCGTCTGGCTCCTGAGCTCAGACCCTTGCCTGCTATGTGATCTAGATTTGACACAGCACAGAGGTCTAGGCAGGAGGACACCTGCTTAACGTTCTCCTGGGGACCAGACGTTATCCCCTCTGGCTCACCTTGACCCCAGTCTCGTGTTCTAATTGCAGAGCCCAGGGAGAGGCAGAGCTGGTATTTGGAGCAGGTGAGGGTTCACTAGGTATTGCTGACAATTAGCTTTCATTTGGAGCAGGGACTCTTGAATGGGGACAGGCCCTTCTAGACGATTGCTATCCTTTTTACCACTTTGAGGAGAAGCAATGTAAGATTGCGACTTAACTGACCCTCCTTAGGCAAAACTTGGTCACAGGCTAAGTTTCCTGACCTCCAGATGAGAATCCTGAGCCCACATAAAGTTGTTGAGTTGACACCTTCACGGACTTGATGATTCAGCGGGAGTCTCTTCATGGTTCAGCTGATAATTTCCAGCCGAATCAAATATATTGAACTTGCACTCTGCACTCTCTCTCAAAAAAAACAAAAACAAAACAAACAAAAAACCCAAAACAAAACAAAAACCGAATCAAATATGGACAGGTTCTGATTCCCCTTTCTTTTGTTATATTTCCTTAACAAACGGATACACTTTTGCACGGGCCGTCTATAGGTGCTATCGGGAAGAGAAAGACATACATTCCCTTTCGTAGAAATTAATAACGTAGAAGCTGCCAGTTTTGAGGACTCTGCCAGGAGTAGATAGATATGTGTACATATATGCTCATTTGATCTGCCCAACAGGCCAATTAGGTAGGAATTATGATGCCCACTTTGCAGATGAGGAAGTGAGGCTCAGAAAGGGAATTTAATTTTCCCAAGGAAAATGACACAGCTACGAAGCCGCGGAGCCAGAGGCAAACCGGATCTGTCGCCCCCCAGAGACCCCAGTCTTAAATGCTGGGCTGTGCTTGCACTGGTCTTAGTGAACAGCCAGAGATAAGGGCCGTATTGCGGTTCCTCAGCTCTCTTAAAACCACAGGGACAGTTTGAGCTGGATGAATCCTGCCTTTAGCCTGACCGGGCATCAGAATCCAC
>NW_023196004.1:0-1844 GCF_002007445.2 Ailuropoda melanoleuca
GGCACAAAGCAGGATCCTATTCCAATTTCTTACCCTAAGAGAAGAGAAGTTGTGTGGGAAAATGAGCCTTCCTTGACAAAGCTTCAAATGAGAAGATGCTTTACGTGTATAGTTAGATTTTACCAATCTACTAGTAGTTTATGAACTTGAGAGTAAAACCTGATATGGGGAAACAAAAATCTGATTGGTGAGGGTTCAGAAGAGAGGGAAGCGTATGAGATGGAGACAGAAATGGACAATTCTTTCGAACTTTACTCTAAGAGTAGTTACTATGTGTCAGGGGTGGAGTGGTGTACGGTCTTGGGAATAATCAAAGGGTTTCCAGCTTGACAGACTGCAGGGGTGGAAGCATCATTATTTAAGATTGAGAAGGTTTGGAAGAAAGAAGAGACTTGCTGTTTGGGAATTACTGAGGCATTTAATGGCTCCTAGTGCCCATTCTCATTAGACTATAAGACATCCAGATCTCAACCTTGATAAACTGTTATGGACTGACCATATGTATTTGGGAATTATATGTATATTAGTGTGTTTTTTAGGGCTACCATAGCAAATTAGCACAAATTTGGTGACTTAAAACAATAGATTTTATTATCTCACAGTTCTGGATGATGAAAGTCCAAAACCAAGGTGTCAGCAAAGCAATTCTCTCTCTAGAGGCTTTAGGGGAGGGTCCTTCCTTGCCTCTTTCTAGATTCTGGTGGTTGCCAACAATCCTCGGCTTGTAGATGCATCACTTCAATCTCTGCCAATGTCTTCTCATGGAATTTCCCCTTGGTGCCTGTATCTAAATTTACCTCTCTTTGTAAGGACACCAGTCATTCATTGGACTAGGGCTCACCCTCATTCACTCGACCTCATTTTAAGTTGATTACATCTGCAAAGACTCCATTTCCAAATAAGGTCACATTCACAGGGGTTGGGAGAGGACTTCAACATATCTTTTCAGAAAATACAATTCACCCCACAATGATACGTGTGGCAAAAGAAGCCACAAAAACAGATGTGATCACCCAGACCGAGGATGTAGAGTGAGAATAGGACCAGTAATAATCCCTTGGAAGTATTCCACCTTAAAAAGAGAGTAAGCTAATAAAGGGGGGGGGGTTGTATAAAGACATGGTATAGTCAACAGGACAGAAAAAGTAATCGAGAAAAATTTCATTTTGGCAAATGTATTGTAAAGAAGATTTGATAACAGAGTTAAAAATCTTTAAAGATTTCAGGTAGCATGAGTACTAGGAATAGACCACTGTAACTCTTGCTAAATATGGAGAGGAACAAGTTTGGGAACAGGTGAATAATTTGGGATAGTACAGCAATCCAGACAGATTATGATGGCTGCCTGAACCAGGATGTGGCAGTGGGAAGGAGAGGACTGGGCATATTACTGAAGTAAAGTCAAAAGGAACTGGTACTGGATTGGATATAGAATAGAAGGACTCAAAGATGACTTCCAGGGTTTTTCTTTAGCAAACTGTAAGACTGAGTTGACATTATTGAGATAAACAATGCAGCAAGTCCATGGAGAAGATGATTTCAGTTTTAAATATGTTGATGACATATCTGTCATATTTTCTAGTGGCAGGATCTATCTAGTGTGCTGATGCATGTAAGTGTCAGAGACTCAAAAGGTTATTGAATCCAAACATAGCTATTTGGAAGTTATCTGAAAAGGAAGGTGATAATTCAAACCATGAGAATGGGTGACATTATCCAGACAGATAGTCGATTTCCATGGGAATATACCTGATGTACACAGTGGGATGGGAGAGAAAAGAAGCACCGCCAAAGAGATTGGGGAGAGCCAGCAAGAAAGGTCAAGAGGAAGACCAGGAGAGTGT
>NW_023196004.1:6466-9838 GCF_002007445.2 Ailuropoda melanoleuca
TTTTTTTCCCTTATTTAAGAAGAAAGTATTTGTCTCTGGGCCATTTTCTCATAAGTAGGTATTCCCAAGGAGAGTTCCTGAAATGTCAGTTGCAAAGATAAATTCGTTATAATTTCACCATCTCACAAAGACGAATTTTTCCTGTGCTTGTTATAAACCTAAGCAGTAAGTCTAGTTGGTTTTGTCAGAGCCTAAGCGTTTGTACCAGAACAAAATCACAACTGCAAAGGGACTACTTAGGTAGCAAATAAGTCATGACATCAGACTGGGCCATGCTGACATTTGCTTCGTGTTTGCATTTAGAATATAAAAATTTGCTTTAAATCTATTTTCTAGATGTTGTAGTTAGGCCAACATAACTACTTTTTAAAATAATTACTACTAATGGTAGCTTTAATTTACTTAGTGTAACCACTCTTTTAAGCACTTTATTTCCATTACCTCCTTACCCTTAGAATCCATTGAAGGTTATACCATCCATTTTACAATGATGAGACTGAGGCTCAGGGAGGGAGCTCCCCAACTGCACCCAATTGATACTCAAACCTACATCCATCTGTGATTAGGATCTCTTCTTTTTAAAGGTACAGTAATAATAGATCAAATTTTTTTTCCTTTTTTAAAAAAGACTTATTTTTATTTATTTTAGAGAGAAAGAGAGCATGCATGTGCACATGAGCAGGGAGGGAGGGAGAGGGAGAGAGAGAGGCAGACTCTCTGTTGAGTGAGGAGCCCAGTGTGGGACTCAGTCCCAGGACCCTGAGATCAGGAACTGAGCCAAAATCAAAAGTCATCGTTTAACTGACTGAGCCACCCAGGTACCCCTCAAATTTATTTTTCTTACAATTTTTCCTTAACCTTTCCGTAACTGACAAAATACAAATAAAGCTGGCTTTGTGTTACAACTCAGACGTTGTCCTAGAAAATAGACATTGTGTTTGTAAAGAAATTCTGGATATTGTGGGACAATAGTTCCTATTACTAAAATAGTGAGAGGGAAGAAAACATTTTCTGTAATGCTGCAATAAGATTCATATATGGACACTCAGATTTATTTGGCTGAGGTGTGTGAGTAGACACAAATTAGTATAATAAAAGATGGTGGCTTCCCACCTGGTCTGTCAAGTAGTGACTAAGATCCACAGAAAATCTTTTCTTTGTCTTACTTTTCCATATTTCTCTATCCTACTTTGTCAGTGAGAGGCACGTATGTGTGATGTTGCCACTATTAATTCTTTCAAGTATAAAAGTAGGGAAAAACCCCAGTAGTAGGAGAAATTTAAAAATCACCATATACTGATTGTTTCAGAAGTGTATCTTTCAGGGATGCCCGGGTGGCTCAGTCATTAAGTGTCTGCCTTTGGCTCAGGGTGTGATCCCATAGTCCTGGGATCGAGCCCCACATCAGGCTCCCTGCTCTGCTGGAAGCCTGCTTCTTCCTCTCCCACTCCCCGTGCTTGTGTTCCCTCTCTCACTGGCTGTCTCTATCTCTGTCAAATAAATAAATAAAATCTTTAAAAAAAAAAAAAAGAAGTGTATCTTTCAGATTTATTTTTGTTTCCTTCATTGCTTTTTTTTTTTAAGATTTTTTTTTTTAATTTATTTATTTGACAGAGAGGCAGCCAGCGAGAGAGGGAACACTAGCAGGGTGAGTGGGAGAGGAGGAAGCAGGCTCCCAGCGGAAGAGCCTGATGTGGGGCTCAATACCAGATCTTCGGGATCACGCCTTGAGCCGAAGGCAGACGTTTAACTACTGCACTACCCAGGCGCCCCTGTTTCCTTCATTGCTTTAACAGAACATCCATTCATCCATCATTTATGCATTTGTACCTTCATTCTCTTATCCATTTATTTGTTTAAATGCCAAAAATTCAAAGACAAATACAATATTATGTCCTTAAAAAATTTACAGTTCTAGGGAAACAGATAAATAAGTACATGAATATTACCTTTGATTGTAGCATTAACTTTCTGTGGAATTGAGGAGAAGCCTCACGGAGTTCATGAGAAATAGCTGTGAAATTACGTAAAGGTTACTGTGGGAGTTTTCAAGCCTAGGTTTCTTCTGAACTTCCCCAATTAGCTGATAGAGATCTGGAGTGAAATCGGTTTTGAGAAATATATTCCCCATTGTTTCTCCAGTTAGATAGTGTTATAACTTTCTATGGGCCTATAGTTCCCAATTCAATAATAAGGCCACAGGAGAAGACTGATGACAGTGACTTAACCAGGGAAGTTCTCTTTTCTCCCCATCACCAAAAGCCTGCATGAGGCCAGTCATGGTCCTGGCTGCTTTTGCCATTCTTGATGTGGCTTTCATCTGAATCATGACTTCATGATCTCAAAATCAGTTTGTGCTTCTCCATCTCCAGCTTCCTATCCTTGTTCAAGGAAGGATAAAGAAAGAAGTGAAATGGAGAGGTATCCATATAAGGAAGACGAAACTTTTCAAAAATGCTTATCAGGCCTCCCTTCTGTTTTACTGCCAAAACTGTACCACATAGCTAAGTGTATCTGTAATGGGAGTCTTGGTAACATAAGCTTTTTTTTTTTTTTAACTATAGGGAGGAAACAGAGAAATAATGCAGGTAGGTAAATAGCAGACTTGACAGGGAAGACCTAAATACATAAAATAAAATTGGAATCCACACATACAAAAAAATCAGCTTTCACTGATATGTGTTGAGTGCTGTAAGATATTGTGAGCTTGCCAAGAAATTATGAAAACTCCAAAACTGAATTTTCTCCTCTTTTTTTCTTATGCTTTCCTTGCTTGTTATGGGATATGAAGTAGTAAGACAATGAAGATGCTTGTGCACTTGTGTATGTGTGTGTGTAAGCCAGGGTGGCAATGTACCCTTTGAACTAAGACGGAGACTTGGATAACTTTGCTTCCATCATGCTGGTAGGTCTTGTCTGTCAACAAAGCATTTGTGAGCCAGACTTGGTAACAGGCACAAAGCAGGATCCTATTCCAATTTCTTACCCTAAGAGAAGAGAAGTTGTGTGGGAAAATGAGCCTTCACTTGACAAAGCTTCAAATGAGAAGATGCTTTACGTGTATAGTTAGATTTTACCAATCTACCAGTAGTTTATGAACTTGAGAGTAAAACCTGATGTGGGGAAACAAAAATCTGATTGGTGAGGGTTCAGAAGAGAGGGAAGCGTATGAGATGGAGACAGAAATGGACAATTCTTTCGAACTTTACTCTAAGAGTAGTTACTATGTGTCAGGGGTGGAGTGGTGTACGGTCTTGGGAATAATCAAAGGGTTTCCAGCTTGACAGACTGCAGGGGTGGAAGCATCATTATTTAAGATTGAGAAGGTTTGGAAGAAAGAAGAGACTTGCTGTTTGGGAATTACTGAGGCAT
>NW_023196005.1:0-1327 GCF_002007445.2 Ailuropoda melanoleuca
ACAGTGCAGAACTCAAGCTCTAGAGCATGGTAATGCTGTCTTTATCAGAAAACTAGACTATTAAAAAAAAAGTTTCTAATATGCTACTGAGCTCTGATATATATGGAACATTTTACAATGAACTACCAAGGAGCTATGAAGCCAGAACTGTTCTGAGTGAACTAAATACTGTTATACACACCAAGGTCCAGTAGCAATCAGCCCTAAATCCAAAGTGGAAAATCTGAGATGAAACTGATTAATTCTAGAAGACACAAATAAGCTATACAAAGATGGGGGTCTCACAGACCTCCGTGTTCCCTGCTATTACATAAATATCTCTCCCTCAGCTCAGATCATTGGCTTCATGGAAGGGTTCCCTAAGATTAACTAGTAGTGGAGCGGGGGGGGAACATGTTTAGTTGAAAGATATGTCTGGTATGTGGATACAGTCTGCAGATGAGCTACCTGATTGGCTTATAGCCATACTCATTGATAGTCTAGAAAGATGGTAAGCGGAAATCTTACCAATGAACATTGTCTGATGTGGTCTTTGATGATCCTTTTCATATGGAGAGGGAAGTAGCCCATGGTGTGGAAATAGACCTCAGTTTCCTGGGTGGCTGTGTGCTTCCTCTTCTCCATACATCAGTCTATCACTGATTGGCATGGGGTGCAAAAAAGTACTTCTTCCTTTAAATCTATGATGGAATTATGTTTCATACTGTCCTATGAGGTCACCCCAAAGATAGTTTCTGAAATCTTATTTAGATTTTTTTCTGTGTTCTATCTTGTTTCCCACATTCTCCTTTTAAAACCACACAAACAAAAATTTCCTTCTCAAGCCCTGCTTTCAGGGACCCCAATCTAAGACAGCATATTAAACCACATTGTTGATGGTATCTTTTAAGTGATTGTAAATCTCTTCCCTTACCTGCTTTAAAAAACTTACTATCAATAACCTTGATAATAGCACAGCAGTAACAGATTATAACCTAGCTTGGCTATTTAAATAACCTAAGATTTTAAAATCTGAAATAAAGTTTGTCTGTTCGATATTCTGAAGTTTAAAGAAAATGCTTTGGCATCATATTTCTATTATGGCTTCCTACAGTCTTAAAATGATTCAAAAATTTAAGTGATAGAACCAGAGAACTGATTGATTCATAACATCCCAAAATATTTTTTTNAGTACTTCTTCCTTTAAATCTATGATGGAATTATGTTTCATACTGTCCTATGAGGTCACCCCAAAGATAGTTTCTGAAATCTTATTTAGATTTTTTTCTGTGTTCTATCTTGTTTCCCACATTCTCCTTTTAAAACCACACAAACAAAAATTTCCTTC
>NW_023196006.1:0-949 GCF_002007445.2 Ailuropoda melanoleuca
CCACTCCCCCTGCTTGTGTTCCCTCTCTCGCTGGCTGTCTCTGTCTCTGTTGAATAAATGAATAAAATCTTTTAAAAAAAAGATAATTTAGAGATAATATTTAAAAATGGTAACCCTTGCATTTGCCGTTCTTTGAAGTATCTCACAGGATAAGACCAACAATGATATATTTGGAGGAACTATATGAGTCATAGCGATTGTTAGTAAAGCTCACTGTCAAGTAAAACATATCAAGATGCTTTCTGTAGACTTTTAACGGGGTAAATAACTTTATACAGGGCATGGGATTTACAGTCTTCACCATCTGGGAGCCCATTCCTGAAACGGAAAAATTATATTGAACAAAATAAATCGTTATAGTTGGATTGGACAAAAACGTTTGAAAGATAAGCTTCCTTTGAATAGTGGGAATTGTCATCGTGGTACGTGACTGCATCCGAAGGGTAACTTCTCCTTGAGGACACAGCAACACAAAAGGAAAAATCTCCAACAAAACAGGAGGGGTTGGTCAAACAACCTGTCCACGGTCCCCCATAATGTGAGTTTATCATGTTTTCTATAGAAGAAGTGATGCACAGGAGACCAGGGGAACGGCCAGACCTTGGATTACCTTGCAGAAAACTTTGCAGGCAGTCAGGAACATCTGGGCCAGTAAATAACCAGGACAAAATAAGTAGCTTTGTTGATGTGGACAGATTTAAACGGGCATAACGAGNGAGATTTAAACGGGCATAACGAGCCGCAAATAAGACAGGAAGGCACTGAAAGAATTTAAAGAAGGGCAAGGTAATTAAAGTCAAGTGGAGTAGGGAAAATATGCCAGAGGCAGTGAGCGGTCATATTTCCTGAAGAACTCCCGCCCGATGTGGCTACACAGCAACATTCAAGTGAAATCCCTGAACGGGAATCTCTCGAGGGTAAATGAAGAAAGACTTTTCTGGAACCACAT
>NW_023196007.1:0-858 GCF_002007445.2 Ailuropoda melanoleuca
ACCTTCCTTCTGTGTCCTCCCAGGGCCTGTCTCCTTATGCTCAAGCTTAGAAAGAGCACTGGGGTTTCTTCCTCTACTTAAAAGGACACCAACCTTGGGGCGCCTGGGTGCCTCAGTTGGTTGGGCAACCGATTCTTGATTTCAGGTCAAGTCTTGATCTCAGGGTTGTGAGTTTGAGCCCCACGTCTGGCTCTGCCCTGAGCATGGAACCTAATGAATGAATGAATGAACACCAATCCTATGGAATTAGGACCCCAGTTTTATGACCTCATTTAACCTTAATTACCCTCCTTAAAGGCTTTATCATATATAGTCACATGGGAGTTAGGGCTTCAACATGAATGTTGGGAGGACACAATTCAGTCTGTAACAGGTGATTGCCTATAATTTTATACAGTGGATTCATTTATTATATACATTTCTACTTTTCAAAAATGCCTTTGATACATAGTATCAACAGGATTTTTTATACTGTCTTTCACTTTTATGCACTTAATACTATTTAATCCAAAAATTTGCTACTAGGAATTTAAAACATTCATCAGTGGGAGACTGGTGAAATAATCTTTCATACATTCATAGCTTGGAATAATATATGTATATATAATNTATATGTATATATAATTATGTATGTATGTATATAGATAATGCAATTGGGTTTTATACGGTCATAAAATTTTTTAAGACTGCATGTTATATGCAAACAGAAAAATCACCAGGATAGACATATTATTCAATAAAAACAAATACTGCAGAATAATTCAGTAAGCTCCAACTTCTATAAATGAATCTCTATAGAGATTTCTATGCTATTGCTCTACATAGTGTGATTTTCCCCCATCTGCCCTGGGGTACAGT
>NW_023196008.1:0-2088 GCF_002007445.2 Ailuropoda melanoleuca
GATAGATAGATAGATAGATAGATAGATAGATAGATAGATAGATAAGTTTTTGGTATAATTATAATGACATCAATGAGTGGAGGGGCTGGTTACTGCATGGTCCAGTATAATACCAAGACAGATTTTCTCTGCTATGACCCCATTCACAATTTTATGAACTCCCAATACCCTTCAAAAGCTCTCTCTTCTACCTCTCTCCTTCCTCTCCTCCAACACAGTCTTTGGGAGTCCCCAACCTCCTAGCAAGGTTGTCAGTCATTACCAGCAACTACCACCTGTTGAGGCCAATACCACTCATACCCCCACCATAAGCTTGGTGCTGCTGACCTTCCTGGAGGACTGGGTACCACCATCACACCAACAATCTCTGCCAGACAAAGGCATCTCACCCTGATGCCCATTTAAGCATGAAGGCCTAGATTTTTTCCCCATCTTGATATAAGCTTTTCTAGCACAGAATTTAAGCTCTGGAAGCTTTCAGTGCTCTAAAAATAAACCAAAAGGCCATTCCACCCTCTGAAAGTGAACACTGTGGGCCATATCATTTATTTCAGTGTGAATTTAAGAAGGTACAGTAGATTGATAGGAGGGGATGAAGGCAGAATAAAACTTGCTTTGCCTTCTTCCGTGAGCCCCCTCTGTTGGAAGTAGAATTGAGAGAAGCAAAATCTGACTTTGACGAGGATTTAGTGGAGTACAAGAGGTATAGAGAGAATATAAGTAGAACTTATCAGTATTCAGTAAATTACGATCATCGTGCACTGGGGGGAACATCACCACTAACCTCTTCATGCTTGCTGTAATTCACCCAGCACAATTTCAGAGGTGTCCATATAACCTTGTTTTTCTTTGGTGAAGCCGAATGCCCAGGAGGGTGTCGAAACGGAGGCTTTTGCAACGAAAGACGCGTCTGCCAGTGTCCTGATGGATTCTATGGCCCCCACTGTGAGAAAGGTAAAGAACAGATAGAGCCAGCTACCCTCATTTGCTTCCTAATGAAATTGATGTCACACAAGAGCCCCCCATATGCTTTTGTAACACAGTCCTTGAAATTATTTTTCTGGTCATATCATAAAGGTTGGTAAAATCTTAAAGAGCCACAGAAGAGCAGTTGGAAAGTACTTCTAAGATGGCTTTCTGTTAAATACAATATATGGTGACAGGGGCAGAGAACGTTAGCACAATGTCTACATTCTTTGTGGCCACTACCCGCACACCCCCATCCCTAATTCACTATTATATACACTATGTTTTGGCATAATCTTATGAAAGTTTTGAAGTTTTTCTCCTCCACTTAAATTTTCTTTAAAAAGCTAATATTATGATTGATTTGACAATATCTATTCCAACTAAAAGTAGCTTGATTCACAACTAAGTCTACACCTGAGTTATGAAGTTGCTATAAGGCAAAAAAAAAAAGGGTGAAAATCATTTGTATTGTAAGTATATCTATCTCAGTGAAATTACTATTACATGAAAGAGTTAAACAAGAAAATGTGGACTAACCACAGGATGCTTAAATACTAAGAGCTTTTTTGATGAGAGTGAGCAAAATATTTTTCATCTTCAAGACACTGGAATTTTTCTCGTGTGCATATACTTTGGAATTGGAAAATCTAGGAAATAGGGCAGGGTAAAATATTTACAGTCTTAAGAAGGCCATGTCTTAGTCAAAGTAACGATTCTAGGCAAATTTTCATCAGCCACTGGAATGGAACAATTCCAAAATTCTCATCTATGAAATTGGTTCAAAAAAAAGTGCCTCACTTACAACTCATAACTAATGTTTAATATAGCACACCTGTATTCCTAAAGACATTGGGGTCAACCACAAAGATCGAAAATGTAGAGCTATCGTATTACTGATATTTTCAAAATGGTCCTTCCCCAAAACCCTACTTAGCCTTAATCAGGGCTCTCTCTCTCTATTAGCCCTTTGCACACCGCGGTGTATGAACGGCGGGCTTTGTGTCACTCCTGGGTTCTGCATCTGCCCACCTGGATTCTATGGAGTCAATTGTGATAAAGGTAACAGTTTCTTTTTAAGAACAAGATTCTTTTTACTTTTTAAATGTTTAGTTAAAAGAA
>NW_023196009.1:0-1209 GCF_002007445.2 Ailuropoda melanoleuca
CTGCCACTGTAATTTGGTATTTGGTTCAGACATGTTAGAATGCCAAAATTCTGCCATAGCCCCATGCAGATGTTAAATGAGATACTACTTTATTAACAACTAGGATTATACTGGTAGAGCAGAATTAAGCCAACACAGCGACTCTTTCATAGGTCATAACACGACTGATGAACCAAGTGGAAGCCAAATACAGATTGCTAGTTTTTCCTCCGAGGGAAGAGAAAGAGGTCTTCCTCTTACAATAACGCTTTTTTCTACTGACAAAGTTGCTTGACTCACGTACTTAGTAATTCAGTAACTGTACCCAAATCTACTAATTTCAGACCCTGGCTCTCTAAAATCATTACATGAGAATAATGGCACATAAAACAAATATTGACACATTTGAATGTATATCATACTTACCATAGAGACACTGTTAAATGAGTGGAGAGGATCTAGAGAATTCTGAGGAGTACATAATTTAAGGACTGGGTAGAAGGAGTAAAGGAGGAAAAGAAGAATCAGAACAGAATAAGGGCTCTAAGATGTGGGAGAAATACCAGGAATACGTGGTGCTTAGGAGACTGGAAAAGAGATTTTTGAGAAGAATTACTAACCATGCCAAATAACAAGAAGTCAAGCAAGATGAAGATTTTAAATCGTTCAGTGGCTTTTAAGTACCAGAATTTTTATTTTTTTTTATTTTTAATTTTTTTGCAAACATAAGGAATATGGGGGAAAAATTGGTTATAATAAGTATTGGTTATACAAAACTTTATTAAATTCCTATCCTCACATCCTTCAAAATCTAAGTTAACAGTATCATTTTGTCTAAAACAATGCCAATATTTGATATGTTACTGGAGTTATTGTAATTATTTAATGTATTCATATTAGTATTCTTGTTAGCATTTTAATATATTTTATAGAAAAAGTTTGAAAATATATTTATACAAAACTTAACAACCAACTGCTCTCGTACTTCACAAAGACCTGCTTTATTGTTTAGTTTTCTTTGAAATTCCAGCATAGAATTATTTGTTTGCTCACCGCGTTACAATCTTAACTATGACAGCATAGTNTACGTTACAATCTTAACTATGACAGCATAGTATTATCGCCTCCCCCACTGATTCTTTCTTATTTATTCTGGTTAAAATTATCACCCTATTATTCTGGGGCTTATTTTAACCTTTTAATATACTTTGCTTGCTTTTATATTCCTCA
>NW_023196010.1:0-1147 GCF_002007445.2 Ailuropoda melanoleuca
ATTTATTTATTTATTTTAGAGAGAGGGGGAAGCACACTCCCCACTGAGTGGGCAGCCACATGTGGGGCCCAAACCCACAAGCCCGAGATCATGACCTGAGCCAAAACCAAGAGTCGGACCCTTAGAGGACGGAGCCACCCAGGCCCCCCTTCTCAAGGATTTATTGATCACATTTCTCATTTGCAGTAAAGCACTTAGAAGTGCTCTCTTTACAGAAAGGTCAGAGTGAAGCAACAAGCGATGTCAAGCTGAAACCAAAAGAAAGAAGTGAAGGTAACAGCACCAAGTGTGTGAAGTTACTTGGAAATCCTAGAGAGCGAGCAAGTCAGCGAGTGCTGTGGGCCGCTTCTGGCAGCCTCTGAACTCTGTCCCCGACCCCGGGTCTCTGGAGCAGCCCCTTCCGCCAGCGAATGGCTAAGAATCCAGGGGCTGGCCAAGCAAAGGCTGTGGGGTTTGGAGGTGTGGGACGGAAAAGTCTAGGTGGACGAGGAAGGAAGGGAGCTGCATGTGCGCTGAGAGGAGCCGAAACCTGGGGCAGAGACGGGCCTGTTTCCTTGCTTCTTGCTTGTCGGGCTCTGGGTGCCAGGGGGAAAATAAAGCTGGTATCGGGAACTGGCTGTAACTGTCCATTACTCTGAAGGGCCCAGCGACTCAAAAGCCCTGGGAGAAGAAGGCTCAGACTCACAGGGCTCCCTCACAGCAGACCCCTCAAGCCCGGAGCCCAGCACTGGGCTCCCCTCATGGTCTCCTGTCGAGGGTCACGGTGCCCCCCTTCTCCGGGGAGGTTTAGAACGACAACCAACAGCCTCTGAGAAGTCACGAAGCTCTGCGGGCCAGGGCCCCCGCTTCGGGCCCGTGGGAGAGTCTGGGGATTTGTCGCGCTGGCGCGGCCCCAGCCCTCTGCTGTGATACCAGGCTGTAGCTGGCCTGAGATTGAGATCATCTAGGACTTCCCTATCTTCTCATCCGTAAAGATCCTGGGGCTCACAGGGGTTANCCTTCTCCGGGGAGGTTTAGAACGACAACCAACAGCCTCTGAGAAGTCACGAAGCTCTGCGGGCCAGGGCCCCCGCTTCGGGCCCGTGGGAGAGTCTGGGGATTTGTCGCGCTGGCGCGGCCCCAGCCCTCTGCTGTGATACCAGGCTGT
>NW_023196011.1:0-964 GCF_002007445.2 Ailuropoda melanoleuca
TATCTTTAGAACATACAGATCCTTGCAAACATCATTTTGTGGTCTTACTTTGGAACAGATGGGTCTAAAATAACTAGAAATAAGAATCTGACCTTAGCTAATCCATGATAAGTATATTGTGGCTTAAAATGGCATGATATTTCAGTTTTGCAAATCAGTGGAGTCCATTTTACAAGTAGTGGTTCATATTTCATTTGTCAGTTCTCTATAGCTGATATTGGGGTTACTCAGCCTAAGCTGCAGAATAGACCATTATCTTCTCGAAATATGATCAGTCCATATCTTCACTGTTGTTCAGTGGGTCATGATCATGTATCAAGTTTGTGATTGTCATAGTATCTCTAGTACCAGATTTTCTTGCTGTTTATGTTAAATGATCATTTAGCATAGTGATGGCTGCACTGCATTTAAGACTCTGGAGATCCCACACTGGTGATTGCAACATAGATGAACTCTAGGACCAGGATTATTATGTTATCCCTTATTTCCCATAATCTGAACCTTTCTTAGGAAATAACCAAGTGACTTTTCCTGTAAGTTGGGTTTGAGTTACTTTGCTTTGTCAGTATCTAAAGAATTAACACCATATCTGGAGGTTGTCAAGGACAAGGATCTTGAAGTACCATGACTAAAAGGCCTAAATGTCTAATAATCATTTAGAAATATGTTGTCCANCTTATTTCCCATAATCTGAACCTTTCTTAGGAAATAACCAAGTGACTTTTCCTGTAAGTTGGGTTTGAGTTACTTTGCTTTGTCAGTATCTAAAGAATTAACACCATATCTGGAGGTTGTCAAGGACAAGGATCTTGAAGTACCATGACTTAAAGGCCTAAATGTCTAATAATCATTTAGAAATATGTTGTCCAATATGTGTAAACTTAATTAAAATCTTATAAAAATGATTTTCTTAAATCCACTAGGCACATTTGAAGTGCTCAATAGCCACATGTGGCCAGTAGCT
>NW_023196012.1:0-591 GCF_002007445.2 Ailuropoda melanoleuca
GAATCAATAAGACATAATGACTGATTAAGGTATCCGGTAAGGATCTTGGGTTGGTTTCTCCAGATTATGATCCCGGAAAGGGTCTTCACCCCCTGTGACAGAATACTGGCTTTGTAGGCTTAAGCCATTGTGGGGTCACTGCAACCGACAAGTAAGGCAAGTGTGCGGACTCAGGTGATCCTTACGCCAAGTTCAATGCAGTCTGCCTCCAGTCGAAGGACAACACACGCGACAGGTCTGCCCCTAACCACGGGGACCTGCACATCGTCATGGTGTATTCAATGGGTACCAGGATGAACACAAGGGAAAAACAGATGCTTCGAGGAATGGAGGAAAGATCATGTATCTGTTCATAATTTAGATTTTAATGTCGCTTTGAAATGCAGGATGTCANGGAAAGATCATGTATCTGTTCATAATTTAGATTTTAATGTCGCTTTGAAATGCAGGATGTCATCCCTGCCTTCTGGGACTAAATGCTGGAAGGAGACATCTGTTTATAGAGTTGTCCGGGGCCTATTATATAAATTCATGTTTAAGTAATAATTTCAGGTGAACTCTGAGGAAGACAGGGAAAGGGGTACAGATCCC
>NW_023196013.1:0-1990 GCF_002007445.2 Ailuropoda melanoleuca
GAATGTGAGTGTATTTAAAGACAGAGTCTTTAAATAGGTGATTAACATAAAATGAGTTCCTACAAGTGGGCGCTAATCTGATAGTGTCCTATTAAGAAGAGATTAGAACACAGACATGTAAGATGGAAGGCCACTGAGGACACAGGAAGAAGATGGCCATCTACAAGAGAGGCTTCATGAAACTAACCTGCCGACCCTTGACCTTGGACCTCTAACCTCGAGAATTGTAAGGAAATAAATTTCTGTTGTGTAAGCCACTCAGTCTGTGGCATTTTCTTATGGCAGCCCTAGTGACCTAATACAGCTATTATACTATAGTTTTATGAAGTGTTACCACTGGGGCACCCAAAGCCTCTGGGAGGCAGCAAAAGCAGTCCTTTTTTTTTTTTTATTTTTATTTTTTTTAAACATTTTATTTATTTATTTGACAGAGATAGAGACAGCCAGCGAGAGAGGGAACACAAGCAGGGGGAGTGGGAGAGGAAGAAGCAGGTTCCCAGCGGAGGAACCTGATGTGGGGCTCGATCCCAGAATGCTGGGATCATGCCCTGAGCCGAAGGCAGACGTTTAATGACTGCGCTACCCAGGTGCCCCAGCAAAAGCAGTCCTAAGAGGGAAGTTTATAGCCAAGACAGGCTTACCTCGAGAAGCAAGACAAATCTCAAATACACAACCTAACCTCATACCTAAAGGAGCTAGAAAAAGAACAAGCAAAACCCAAAACCAGTAGAAGGAGAAAATAATAAAGATTAGAGCAAAAATAAATGATATGGAAACTAGACAAACAAAAAGCCAGTAGAACAGACTAATGAAACCAAGAGCTGATTCTTTGAAAAATTAATAAAATTGATAAACTCCTGGCTAGACTTCTCAAAAAGAAAAGAGAAAGGACCCAAATAAATAAAATCACAAATGAGAGGGGAGAAATAACAACCAACACCACAGAAATACAAACAATTATGAGAGAATACTATGAAAAACTCTATGCCACCCAACTGGACAGCTCAGAAAAATGGATAAATGCCTAGAAACATATAAACTACCAAAACTGAAACAGGAAGAAATGGAAAACTTGAACAGACTGAGAACCAGCAAATAAATTGAGTCAGCAATCAAAAATCTCCCAACAAACAAAAGTCCAGGACCAGATGGTTTCCTAGGCAAATTCTACCAAACACATAAATTAGAGTTAATACCCATTCTTCTCAAACTATTCCAAAAAGTAAAAAAGGAAGGAAAACATCCAAATTCATTCTATGAGGCCTGGTATTACCCTGATACCAAAACCAGATAAAGACACCACCAAAAAAGAGAACTATAGGCTTTTTTCTCTGATGAACACAGATGCAAAAATCCTCAACAAAATACTAGCAAACCAAATCCAACGATAGCAAAAATCATTCATCACAATCCANGTCATCACAATCAAATGGGATTTATTCCTGGGTTGGAAAGGTTGTTCAAAATTTTCAAATCGATCAACATACTACATCACATTAATAAAAGAAAGGATAAGAACCATATGATCATTTAAATAGATGCAGAAAAAGCATTTGACAAAGTACAACATCCATTCATGATTAAAAACCCTCAGCAAAGTAGGTTTATGGGGAACATAATAAAGGCCATAGATGAAAATGCCACAGCTAGTATCATCCTTAAGGAGGGAAAAGCTCTCAGTTTTTCTCAGGTCAGGAACAAGACAGGGATATCCACTCTCACCACTTTTATTCAACACAGTACTGAAAATCCTGGCCATAGCAATCAGACAAGAAAAAGAAATAAAAAGCATCTAAATTGGAAAGGAANCTGGAAAGGAAGAGGTAAAACGTTCCCTATTTGCAGATGACAGGATACTATATATAGAAAACCCGAAAAACTCCACCAAAAAACTGCTAGAACTGATAAATGAATTCAGGAAAGTTTCAGGATTCAAAATCAACATACAAAAGTCTGTTGCATTTCTTTTTTTTTTTTTTTTTTTTTTTTT
>NW_023196014.1:0-2872 GCF_002007445.2 Ailuropoda melanoleuca
TTTCCGCGCCGACACCGCCTTCCTGCCCCGCCTTTCGCCGAACCCGGCCCGCCCCGCCTTCCTGGAGCCACCCCTGAAGCGGTGGCGGCGGCGGCCTGGCGTGGGGTGGCGAGTGGCCTGCGCTACACGCGCCAACCCAGACCGTATGTAGTGATTAGCGCGGCGCAGGCGCCTCCTGCCCCGCCGGCGGGGCACGGGTTCCCCGCAGCGGAATGTTCTCCCGAAGGAGCCACGGAGATGTGGAGAAGTCCACCCAGAAGGTGCTGGACCCCAAGAAGGACGTGCTGACACGCTTGAAGCATCTGCGGGCGCTGCTGGGTGAGGAGCGCTCTGGGGCGCTGGGCTCGGGGGCACCTGCCCGGACGTGGGCCGGACGAGGGTCGGGCCTGGGATGCAGGCGGCATGGGGGAGGGGTGCGGTGGGGGTGGCCTGTGACCCTCCTTTCCCTGGCCCAGCATTGTTCTCTGACAGCATGCACTCTGGCCCTGGGGCTCTGCCCTGTTGCCCAGAGTGTAAACTTACCCCGGATTTTCGCCGGGTCACCTCGAGGCCGGCCGAGCCTTGACTCTCTCCTCCCTTCCAAATCCTGGTTGGTGGTTATTTATGGGAGTAGTGTTCCAAACAGAGGGAACAGTAAGTGCAAAGGCTCTGAGTCATAAATAGGCTTGAGAATCTAATGGAAGTCAGTAGAGTTGGAGGAGTTGTGGGTGGGGGAGGAAAGGGTAGGATCAGGTGGGGCTTGTAGGTCTCTTTGAGGATTTGGGATTTTCCTCTAACTAAGGTGAGATGGGAGCCCCAGGGGGAGGACAAGCAAGGGAGTGACCTGAGTTGAACTTCAGGACCTTTCTTTGTAAAGCCTTTCTTATCTTTTGACTTACTTTCTAAAGTAAGTGATCCTTTGCCCCAATACTGAGCAGTCACCGGAGACAGAAAAGGGAAGAGGTAAGAGAAAGAAGTGGTGCTGGAAAAGAGAAATGAGTAGCTGTGGAAGCCGTAGCAGGAGCAGGTTTTGCAGAAGGTGGGCACATGTGGCCCGTGTCTGTCCTTGTGGCAACAAACAGTGATGAGAAGACAGGCTGGGAACACTTCAGCCCATGGGACAGGAAAGCTAGACTGCTGTGGGGCCATGTAGCGGGGCCCACACAGCAGCCCAAGCTTGTAACAATATGGAGGTGGACTTGCTATGTTACTCCAAATTTCAGTAAGAGGCAAGAAGCAGATATATTAGAGAGTACACCTGGGATGGCTGGGTGGCTCAGTCGCTTAAGCGTCTGACTCTTGATTTCGGCTCAGGTCATGATCTCAGGATTGTGAGATTGAGCCCCGCATTGGGCTCTGTGCTGGGCTCCTGCATAAGATTCTCTCTCTCAGTCTCCCTCTGCTCCTGCTCCCCACCTCCCCCTGGTGTGCACACTCTTTCTCTTCCTCCAAAAAAAAAAAAAAGAGTACCCCTGATTTTCACAAAAAATGGAAATAGATCTGCCAGGTGCCAGAAAAGAATGAGCACAGGAAAATGTCGATTGGTCAGGGTAATATTGATTTACCTATATCATGAGTCCAAAGAGAAGCCAATGGTTGGCTCCATTTCAGGAACCGACTAAATTAGGGCCCCATTTGTACTTTATATTGTGTTTCTTAATGGAGAGACCTGAGGGAGTCTTGATCTTTGGCTCAGTGTAACTTGAAAAGATGTGATTTTTATGAACCGATGTTGCTAGCTGAGCATGCACTGATGGAGATTCTCTTCTGGCGGTTGCTTGTTGGTGCCAGGTTTACACAGAATGAAGAAACGTGACTGAATGTGTGCTGAGGCCGCCAGGTCTTGTAAATGAACCCTATCACGATAGGAAATGTCATCACCTTTTCCATTCAGGGGTGTCATGCGTGTGGTTGTCCCTAACTCAGTGCAAGTTATTGAGTGGCTGTACAGAGATAATTTCTTTCTGCCTGGCTCTATTATTCTACACTTTTTGGTAAATGACAATTAGAGAAACATAGCATTCCCTAATGACAGCAAAATTTCTCTATAAATAGGTCATTACGGGGCATTATCTACAACATATGTGTTATAGAATAAGTTTAATTACAGTGTTGGACAGAAGAAATTTAAGTTATTTGCTGTTTTGGGGGCATTGTTCTTGGTGAAGATACTATTTAATATATTGTGTGGGTCTTGAGTGTAGTTCAAAATTGGAGAGTAAGACAAGTTTGGAGAACATTATAGTCTGGTGTCGTGTTTGCTGAGTTGTTCTTTTCTTTTTTATGGTAGATAGGCTTTGAAAAATATCTGAAAAAGATCTCTTTCCAAAACACTCTGGCAGCTTTTTTTTTCCCCAAAATGAAAAATAGGTGTGTGTGTGTATTTTTTTCCCCCTTTCTTTAGTTCTCCCTCCCATCCTACTTCCCCTCTGGTAGCAGCAAGTCTGATTTCTTTTTCGATGAGTTTTGCTGGCTGGCTTGCTTTCTTTCTTTTGTTCGTTTGTTCACTCATTCATTCCATGTATGGGTGAGATCATTGAATATATATTTGTCTTTCTCTGACTTATTTCTCTTAGCGTAAAGCCTTCAAGGTCCATCCATGTTGTTGCACATAGTTTTTTTGGTTATGAAATTTAATGTAGTCATTATAAACATTTGAATGATACAAAAAATAATTTAAGTATGAGAAAGCTCTTCAAATTCTGCAATCCTCTAATGACCATTGTTTTCTATGCTTGTTTTCTGTGCTTGCTCTTGCTTACATGCATCCGCTTCTCTGTCTCTCTCTCTCCCTCTCTCTGTGTCTGTTTTGGGTGTGCAACACATATAAACACAGTTTTACATGAATACATGAATAGTCATCATGCATGGTCTAGCCCTAGATTTTTTTTTT
>NW_023196015.1:0-1376 GCF_002007445.2 Ailuropoda melanoleuca
ATCTCATCGGCTTGTCCAAGGCTAACATGGCAGCATTTCTTACAGCACACTGAAAATGATCCTGCCCTAGACGAAAGTAAGGCACTGTTACAATAGGATTTTCCTTCTTTTAGTGAGTTGTGTGTACCAATCTTTGCCTTTTTTCAAATTTCTAATAAATAAATGTCTTGAAGTGTATCATCCTCATAAAGTTTTATAAGCTGTCGAGTGCAGATACTCACATACACTTGTCTGAGAACGGCACTTCTGCTGTAGAGGGCCATGCTCTGTAAGCAGCCAGCCTTGAGAAGGACACACGTGGAGTAGTGTGAAGGCACACGGACACTAGCCTGGCCACGCCAATCAGCCTGATTATCTTTCCTGAGCCATGAGCATATCATGTTCTGGCCAAACTGCTTTCACTTTTTGACAGAACACTGCCAATGATCGGGATCCCTATTATATCATGTATTTTATTAGGAAGACTTAGATGGTAGGAAGAACATTAGCTTTTGAATCATAGAAACCTGGCACATAGTAGCCACTCCACAAATATTTATTGAATCCGTAGATGAATCAGCTCAANGTGAATCAGCTCAAATCTCATCAATAATTCTAGCTGTGTGACCTTGTGCAAGAGATGTAACCTCTCTGGGCTTCAGTTTGCTCACTTGCAACACACCAAACAATAATCTCGACCTTGTAGGGCTTTTTAAAAAGGGATGAATGAAGTGGTAAATGTAGAAGGTATCTCAGAGTGCTTAGTAAAGATTTCAAAAGTGTGGAAGTTTAGTTTATGAACTGTTATATTCTGGAATGGGTATAGGAAAAAAAATAAAAAAAGAGTGGGCTTTCGAGCTTGTTTGCGAGGTTCTATTCCGGATGTCTCCAGGTTCCTTCTGAACAGTATCAGTTAGCATGGTGATGAGCCCACACTGTCTTTGCCACGAAAGGAATCCCATATGAGCGCACCTGCAGCAAGCATTTAAAATGCTTTCGACACAGAAGCTTCAGGCAGCCCTGCCTTGGAAAAGCTTCCCTAGCAAAAGGAACGGCACCACCTCCCTCCCATTGCCTGGTTTCCAGATTGCTTTTCCATCTCCTCTCCACTGGACCGCCTCCACCACTCTGGGGCAGGCCCTGCCTCGTTAACATCCTCGCATGGCCTGGGAGCGCNCGGCCTGGGAGCGTCTGCTGGCAGATATTCCTTCACGCCACCCTTAGGCACTTATACCAGCCCCAGGAAGGGACCTGGCAATGTTTTCAATGATCTTCACCAGCAAAGGGAGACGGGAAAGAGCCTGTGATAATGCTGTGGTGCTTTGTTAGGTGTTTCTCATTCATAGAATCCTTGTGAGGTAAGGGGCTTCACTTATTTTTTGCAATGGTAATTTTAA
>NW_023196016.1:0-754 GCF_002007445.2 Ailuropoda melanoleuca
AGATTAGTTGCCCAAAGAGCTGAGGGTCCATTTCTGGGTTCTCTATTCTGTTCCAGTGGTCTATGTGTCTGGTTTTTTTGTAGTTATTGTTGATATAGAGATCTGGCTCAAGACAAACCTCAGAGTCAGACCATATTGGGAATTACCTCAAATACTGGCTTAAGGTATTTTCATTTTATTTAATGGTCATGAGAAAGGACTGGCAATTTTTAATAAGAATATTAATTTAGCTGGACTATGCTAGATGAATTGGAAGAAAGGCCAGTTGGAGGTGAGAAGGCCAATNAGAGAGCTAATTATGGCGTGAATTCCAGCCAAGGCAGGGGAAATGGAAAGAAAGGAATAAATAGGGTAATGTTCACAAAGACATGGTGATTGATTTCATTTGGGATTAGAGTAGAGAATAGAGTCAAAGATAACTCCTTGGCAGATCGGAAAATCAAAGGGAAGAGTTTGTCCAGAGGGTATAGGAATGAATTTGTTCAATTTTAGTCATGTTGAATTAGAGACGACTTCCTGATCCAGATGTCTACCTGGTGATGATTGGAATGTGGGCTTGGAGTTTAGCAAGAATGAGGGGGGAAACCAAAGACAAGAGTGGAGAACATAACAGAGGAGTTCTGTAGGACAATATGANTAGTTCTGTAGGACAATATGAAAGCTGTCTTTAAATACCTGAAGAACTGATATCTGGGGAAATGGGCACCCATGAGACTCTGCAAAGCAAAAACAGCATTAGTCAGAAAAAGTTATA
>NW_023196017.1:0-763 GCF_002007445.2 Ailuropoda melanoleuca
ACTGTGTCTAGATTCTATTTTTCCTTAAGTGTGGTTATACAGATGTTTTAGCACCAATTGTTGAAATTATTAATCTTTTCTCATAGATTCAACATTGCTCCTTTGTCAAGGATAAATTGACTGTATATGTTATTCTACTTTTGTGCTCTCTGTTCTGTTCTGCTGACCTGTTTGTCTTTTCTTTTACCGTTGACACAAAGTCTGGATCACTGTAGTTTTATGGTAAGTCTTGCAGTAATTTAGTCAGCATTGTGTTGGCTCTTCTGGGTCTTTTGTTTCCCCATACAAACTTTAGAATTAGTTTGTTGATCTTCACAAAATAACTTGCTAGCATTTTGACTGGGATTGTGTTGAATCTGTAGATCAAGTTAGGAAGAATTGATATATTGGTGTCTACATTCGTGGGATATCACTCCATTTATTTAAATATGTGATTTCTTTTATCAGAGTTTTATAGTTTCCCTTATATAGATCTGTAATCTTTACATGGTTTGTTAGAGTTGCAACTAATTACTTCAGTTTTTGTTGTTACTAATGTAGTGTTGTGTTTTTAATTCCAGATTCAAATTGTTTGTTGTTGCCATATGCGAAAACAATTGACTTTTGTATACTAACTTTGTNCATACTAACTTTGTATTTTCTAACTGTGGTATAATCGCTCATTAGAACTTGGAGGTTTTTCTTTTTGTCAGTTCTTTGGAATTTTCTACATAGATAATCATATCATTTGCGAACAAGATTTATTTCTTCTTTTCTAGTCTTA
>NW_023196018.1:0-626 GCF_002007445.2 Ailuropoda melanoleuca
ACGTGGAGAAGGTTGTGAGCCGCAGCGGGGAGAGGCTGTCAGCCAAGAGCTGAGGCCCACAGAGACTGCCGTCCAAGGTCAGGCCCGCGATGGAGCCGCCTCTTACCTTTACAGCCACTTGCAGGGGGCTTGGGTCGCTGGGTACTCCGGACACCTGACCTTCATACACCTCCCCGAAGGCACCGTGGCCCAGTCCCCTGTGCAGAGGAAGAGGCAAGGTGAGGCAGAGGGGGGCGGGCCACGAGAAGGAGACACACAGGAGGTAGGGGGTCACGTGTGGACTCAAGAGTAATGCCTCCCACCTGGCTTTGCTAGACTATCCCAGGCCTCNCATCCCAGGCCTCCACTGCCTTATCTGAAAACCGGCAAGACAGGTTCCAACCAGGGATTCGGGACACTGGTTGAATGTTCATTCATTCAGTGAAGACTAAGTAAGTCTTTGATATCCGCTGGGGTCATAGAGGTGAGGAAGATATGGCCCTGCCCGGGGACCGGCTCCCATGCCCTGGGGAGGGACAGATCACTGATGGACACTCCTGCGGGGTGCGCTCAGTTACTGATGGAGGAAGGCATGGGGTGCTCTGGAAGCTCAGAGGAGGGGCACTTTGCTCCACCTGGAGAAGGAG
>NW_023196019.1:0-230 GCF_002007445.2 Ailuropoda melanoleuca
GCCACCTGCACGGGGGAGCAGGCAGACTCGCGGTCAGCACCCGTGAGACACCAGACTGAGACGAGGAGCTCCGGGAGCCCCCGCGGGGCGGCTGACGGCCGCCGGCTGGTGGGGTTGGAAACACAAAGGAGAGAGACGTGCCGGCCCTGGAAGTGAGGGCTGGGACGCCGGGGTGTGGGGCGCACAGCCCCGGGATGCTGCAGGGTTGAGCAGCACCAACAGAAACAGAG
>NW_023196019.1:262-562 GCF_002007445.2 Ailuropoda melanoleuca
TCAGTGGAGACGATCCGCGATCCCTCTGTTCTGAGACAGAGGCTGAATTTCAGCCGCTGATGCTCTCTCAGAAGAGGCAAAGCAAACCGCCAGGGAAAGCCGCCAGAGAACAAAAGCCCGGAAATACCGGCTCACAGGGTGCCCATCCCCATCGCCCCTCGCAAGGGAAACAGAGACTCTACCAAACAGGGTTTTCTGAGTACCGGCAGGCAGGCCCTTCCCCCAGAATGCAGGCTGAAAAACCAAGAAGCCCACAACCCGGAGCGCCTGAGTGGCGCAGTCACCAAGCACCTGTCTTCG
>NW_023196020.1:0-213 GCF_002007445.2 Ailuropoda melanoleuca
TTGTGTCTTTGTCTCCACATCTGTAAAATGGGACAATAATAATACTTATCTCATCTAGGGGAATAAAATGACTTGCTACTACATAAAGCATTTAATATGCACTGCCTCGGCATATTACATGCTATATAAGTGTTTGTCAAATCAAATAATTGTAAATTGAGAATAATTATAACACTTAATGGGAAGATTTTGAAGGGTTTATGTAAAAATTAA
>NW_023196020.1:489-831 GCF_002007445.2 Ailuropoda melanoleuca
GAGAATTTAAGTGATTATTAGAAACAGTAAAAAGTAAGGTAAACATTACAGGATAATCAGTAATATGTAAGATAACTTATGATACTCTCTCAGAATGCAAAGTGAAGGAGCAAAAGAAAAATAATGCTGAAATAAGTTACTTAAGTTGTAAAATAAAAGTAAAAATCTTTTTTAAAGTTTTTAACCTTTTGTGTTTCTAAAGTAACCATAACAATAAGGACAGAAGAAAAAGTAAAAAAAAAAAAAACTGTATTAGAATAAAACTCTATAGTTAAAGATTAAAATGAACCAAAATTAAGCTGGAAAAAAAATTGGAACAAAAAACACAATGAAGGAAACCTG
>NW_023196021.1:0-1199 GCF_002007445.2 Ailuropoda melanoleuca
TCTCCAACATATGAAATGATACCCGAATGGGTCTGTATTAAGAGAAACAAATTCAAACAGTGACACAAAATTTGTACCTACTTGGTAGGCTGAAATCCAAAATACACTGTGTTGACAAGGCTGTTGGAAAATAGCTTTCGTGAATTTTTAGGGAGAGAGCCAATAGGTACAACCACTAGCGAGGCCATTTAGCAGCATTTATCAAAGTTAAAATGTATATACTCATTGGCATCATAATTCTACTCCTAGGATTTTATCCTAAATGTATATTACTATATGTGTGAAATTGCTACGTACATGATTATTGTTGTGACATTATTTATAGTAGTAAAAAAGAAAACAACCGAAGTTCCATTAGTAGAGGGCTGATTACATAAATAATGATATATTCACACAATGGCATACTTTGCAATTGCTAAAAAATAAAAAAGGACCAGGAAATACTTTATAAATGGATTAATATGGATTAACATCGAAAGAACTTTAAGACTCAAAAGAACATAGAGTATATGCTACAAGAAGGGCATAGTAAACTCATTCCAGGTATATTTATGTTTGAAGTATGCGAATATGCTACCAATTCAAATCATATGTGTCTGTGTATATTTGAATGGATTTGCTCAGATTCTGTATTAGAGAAATTAGCTATGCTACATTCTATTAATATGGTATAATAATATTTAGTTGATGATGTCTAGCAAAAGGGTTTTATGTTTATAGTACAACTACCAATTCCGTTTTCTAAAATTCATTTGAGAATTTATATCCTTTTCTGCATGACATTTTTTTTACCAAAGTAGAGTTGACATTCAATGTTACAGATATATCTGTATGATATTCTTAGTGATTTTTTTTTCTGCTGCTATATTACATGAAACATATTCCAAAATACTATTTGTCTATTGGGAATTTGTTATAAAACTCTTCTGCCCTCGGTGAAATGATCTACCTTACAGAATACTTTCACAAGTTGATTTATTTCTATTTATTCTTAAATATTACTTCTGATTTGGATGCCCCATTTTCCCCTTCCATGTTCAAAAAAAATCTTCCGTATTCCCAAATCATAGTTCTCCGTGGACCTCTCCCCTCATGCTCTGGCCCATCCCCTTTCCATTGTTCCTTGCCACCAGACAGCTGGATTTCCCCTAATACACACTGAAAGATTTATTGCGATTTCTAAAATTTCTGATGTTGAA
>NW_023196022.1:0-1163 GCF_002007445.2 Ailuropoda melanoleuca
ATACGAAATGGTAGCATATATTGTTTAATGACTATCTCTGCCTCTCATAGAGGTGAAAAAAACCACGGGCTCGCCTAGTTTAAGATAATATTTGCATTTAGTATTGGGAGGAAGGAATGGGCCTGGGGAGATTAAGAAAGGGGAGTTCAGCTTTGTGTTAAGATCTCTTAGTTCTGGGTGATAGTATTTGGGTATTTTATTGTTTTCTGGAGTGCAGGCTTCCCATAACGACATACAATCAGTGTATATGTGGGAGCACACATGGTTTCCATTACTCATGGTCCTTCAGTGCTCTCCTGGAAGGTGTGCTTATCTGCACTGCACGGCATTATACAGTTGACCCTTGAACAACACGGTTTGAATTGCATGGGTCTACTTATATATGGATTGTTTTTAAAAAAAAAATACAGTACAGCACTGCGAATGTATTTTCTCTTATTTTCTTTTCTCTTGCTTTATTATAAGTTTACAGTATATAATATGTATACAAAATACGTGTTAATCTCTATATTATTGATAAGACTTCTGGTCAGGTAGGCTATTAGTAAAGTTTTGGGGGAATCAGAAGTTATACCTGTATTTTCGATTGCATGGGTTACCCCTAGCCCCTGCATTGTTCGAGTGTCAGCTATAATTTGCTTTCTGTGGTTTTTCAGTTTTCGGTAAAAGTTAGAATTGCTCTAGGATTACCTCAGGTATAATATATCCTTTCTGCCAACTTGGCCTCCAAACTTCCTTGGCTAAACGAAGGCTTAACCCTAACTGCTACCTAATAGGGATCAAGTCATCTTTTAGGTTCCACTCTCAAAGTGGTTTACAGTGTCTGAGGTTCATTTTCCTTGTTACATGCTTCTTTCCTTGATCTTGATGTGACAGATGAATGTCTTCCATTAAGGCCTAATTCTATTTTCTAATAGATTGTTGGAGACAGGACTTCATGATTTCAATTCTTCTATTCTTGGCAGAGTGATAATAAATACTATGTTTTCCCTTATCAAAATTGAAGAAGTAGTTCACTGCATTTGTGATTTACTTTGAATTAGACTGATTAAACAAATAAAACAGGTATTATAGAATTTGGACATTTAAAAAAATGTCATTATTCACAGTAGCCCCCGAAGTAAGCAGTGTATTTGCTCCAGTACAGCTCTTGCTTAAAACAT
>NW_023196023.1:0-230 GCF_002007445.2 Ailuropoda melanoleuca
TCAGCGCCCTTCTTATTGGTATAAAAGAAGAGCGTCCATTAAAACACCTCCAGGTAAGATCCGCGTTTTCAGTTGGGACCAGATTCCCCATTGGGTGAATGTGCCTTATAAGCATCCAACTCTTAGAACCGCGAAACAAAGTGCGAAGATAAAGCCCTTGAACTCACATCGGCCTTATAGAACTTGGAACAAAAATCAAGGTGCTTTGTTTCTGTGAGTGAAACAGGATG
>NW_023196023.1:487-705 GCF_002007445.2 Ailuropoda melanoleuca
CACACAATCCAGGGAAGTGTCAACGAATATCATCTCACTTAAATAAGTGAGTATAAGTGAAAAAGTTCAAGAATTTCGAGGACTCAGCGCACTTCTTATGGTATTAAAGAAGAGTGTCCAGGAAAACACCTCCAGCTAACATCCGCATTTTCAATTGGGACCCAGATTCCAAATTGGTTGAATGTGCCTTGGAAGTATCCAGCATTTAGAACCAAGAA
>NW_023196024.1:0-223 GCF_002007445.2 Ailuropoda melanoleuca
TTCCTTTCTACACCCCAGGCCCCAATCCTTTCCTGGAAAATACCCAAGGTGAGGAAAAGAAGTGACATTTTCCTAAATGTCTTCCATGTGCCTGGTGCTGTGCTAGACACGTCCAATGGCTTTAAAACCACCTAATGGGGGCGCCTGGGTGGCACAGCGGTTAAGCGTCTGCCTTCGGCTCAGGGCGTGATCCCGGCGTTATGGGATCGAGCCCCACATCAGG
>NW_023196024.1:278-2181 GCF_002007445.2 Ailuropoda melanoleuca
CTCTCTCGCTGGCTGTCTCTATCTCTGTCAAATAAATAAATAAAATCTTAAAAAAAAAATAAAAAAAAATAAAACCACCTAATGAATACATACGTACATACATACGTGCATACATGCATGCATACATGCATGCGCACATACATGCGTACATGCATACGTGCATACATACATACACACATACATACGTGCATGCATGCACACACATACATGCACACGCATACATGCATGCATACATACGTACATGCATACGTGTGTGCATACATACGTGCATACATACATGCGCACATGCATACATGCATACAAACATGCATACATACATGCGTACACACATACATGCGTACACACATGCATACATGCATACATACATACGTGCATAGATGCATACACATATACACACATGCATACACACATACATACACACGCATACATGCATACATACATACGTACATACATACATGTGTACATACGTGCATACATACATACATGCGTACACACATACATATGTGCATACATACGTACATACATACATGCGTACACACATGCATACATGCATACACACGTGCATGTATGCATACATGCATACACACATACATGTGTACATACATACATGCATACATACATATATGCGTACATGCATGCATGCATACGCGCATACATGCATGTATACATGCATACATACATGCATACACACATACATACACACGCATACATGCATGCGTACAAACATGCGTGCATACATACATGCATGCATACACACATACACACATACATACATACATGCATGCGCACACGCATACATACATGCCTACATGCATACACACGTACATACACGCATACATGCATGCGTACATACACGTGCACATACATACATACACACATACATGCATACATGCATGCGTACATACATACACGCGTACATACATATGTGCATGCATGCATACATACACACATGCATGCATACATACATGCATGCGCACATACGTGCATACATGCGTGTATGCATGCATACACACATACATACATGCATACATACACACATACATGCGTACATACATGCGTACATACATGCATACACATACATGCATGCATACGCACGTGCGTACATGCGCACATACATGCGCACATACATGCATGCGTACGTGCATACACACATACATGCACACATGCATACATGCGTGCATGCACGCATACATGCATGCATACATGCATGCACACACATGCATGCATACATGTGCACATACATACACGCATACATACATATGTGCATGCATGTGTGCGTGCATACATACATGCGCACATACATACACACATGCATACATGCATGCATACACACATACATACACGCATACATACATGCATACATGCATAAAACCACCTAATGAGCTAGGTGTTAATCATTCCCATTCTACAGATGAGGAACCTGAAGACCAAGGAAATTAAGGAACACACTCGAAATTTCTGGGATTCAAATACATTCTCTCTAACTCAAAATGCACGCCCTTTCCAAGACAACGATAATACATTATTTTTCCTAAACCCCTTTTTGTTTTTAAGGGGTTTCCCTTATTTTTTTTATTTCATTGTTAAACTCTTACTTTACTACAGGGACCATACAGAGGTAAGTGGACGATAGAATGAACCAGAGTTCAAGACATCACACACATTACTAGGGATCATTATTCTCCATTATTCTCTGAATTCCAGTAGAATTAGATCCAAGTCCTTAGACCTTTGCATGGGCGTATGTCACCAGTTCTTGCTTTGAGAAACTCGCCCTGTCTGTCCTCAGGTAGGACCCAATTTCTTTTCTCAGCCCAAAGGGATTCCGAAAGATGCTACTGATTAGGTAGTCTTCTTGTTCTACCCTCCTTCTCTCCACCCTAAACCTGACTCTGTCTGAGAA
>NW_023196025.1:0-548 GCF_002007445.2 Ailuropoda melanoleuca
GATTCAACAACTCCATACATCTCCCTGTGCTCATCACAACAGCTGCATTCCTTAATCTCCATCACCTATTTAAAACCCATCCCCTACCCACCTCCCCTCTGTTAACCACCAGTGTGTTCTCTATATTTAAGAGTCTGGTTTTTTGTCTTTCTCTCTCTTTTTTTTCTCTTTGCTTGTTTTGTTTCTTAAATTCCACATGTGAGTGAAATCATATGGTATTTGTCTTTCTTTGACTTACTTATTTCACTTAGCATCATATCCTCTAGATCCAGCCCATGTTGTTGCAGATGGCAAGATTCCATTCATTTTTATGGCTGAGTAATATTCCTTTGTATATATATACTACATCTTCTTTATCCATTCATCAATCAGTGGATACTTGGACTGCTTCCATGTCTTGGCTATGGTAAATANAGCTGTGGTAAATAAGGCTGCTATAAACAGAGGGGTGCATGTATCCCTTTGAATTAGTGTTTCTGTATTCTTTGGGTAGATAGCCAGTAGAGCAATTGCTGGATTGTAGGGTATTCATTTTTAACTTTTTGAGG
>NW_023196026.1:0-233 GCF_002007445.2 Ailuropoda melanoleuca
AAGTGAGTATTTCTTTTTTTATTATTATTATGTTCAATTAGTCAACATACAGTACATCATTAGTTTTTCATTTAGTGATCAACAATTCATTAGTTGTGCATAGCACCTAGTGCTCATCACTGGGTGATGGATATTAAGGAGGGCATGTGTGGGAAATGAGAATTTCATGAAAACTTCACAATTAACCTAAAATAATTTGAAGGAAAATAAGTAAATTCCTCATATTTATTTAT
>NW_023196026.1:257-976 GCF_002007445.2 Ailuropoda melanoleuca
CACACATAAGTTTTTCCCTTCCTTTAGAAAAAGCAGTGAATGAAAAATGGAAAAGTACAACCAAATATTAACAGATTTTCTTTTGTGGGGTTGTTTCTATCATAAAGTATTGGCTTTTTTCTTTTCATTTTCATTGTACTCATTTTCTTAATGGCTTTCTTTGGCAGCTTGTCCATGATCATCCTCATCCTCCTGGACACCCATCTTCACAAACCCATGTATTTTCTACTTAGCTCTCTGCATGGACCTGAAATACATCTCCATCATTGTTCCCAAGGTGGCTTCTGATGACCCGTTTTTGAAAATCTCTATTTCTTTCATTGAGTGTGAAGTTCAGAGCTTCTTCATCAGTGTTTTAGGTGGTGCAGAATGGTTACTCTTGGCCTCTATGGCTATGGTTGTTATGTTTTTATTTTTCCCTCTTTACTATCCCATTCATACAAGTTTGTGTTCTGATGAAACAGGATCATGGAAAATAGGCTTTACCAACACCTTTTCCTGCACAGTATATACCCCCCATATCTATATTGCTAAACCAGAGCCATCAACCATGTCTACTATGGTCATGTCAAATCTGGTGAGTACAGACACCTACATCTATAGTAGTGTTTTTTAATAACACCCTCTTCATTTAGGTCATTTTAAATATAAACACTCATGCAGATTGGAAATGAGAGGATGGAGAAATATTTTTATGAAAAATAATATCAAAGCTGGAA
>NW_023196027.1:0-221 GCF_002007445.2 Ailuropoda melanoleuca
ATCCACGGAATCAGCCTGAGACGCAGGAAGATACATCTGGATCTCTACAAACGAACATCTCCAGCGCTGTATCAAGGTACGAAGCGGGGAGCTGTGAAACCGCGCACAGATATCAGAAGATAAACAGAAGAGGGAGGGAGCTGCCGTGTCAGGGCGCCGGGAAGCGGTAGCCACCTGCACGGGGGAGCGGACGGACCGCAGACCAGCACGCTTGAGACAGC
>NW_023196027.1:447-604 GCF_002007445.2 Ailuropoda melanoleuca
GGCTGGCGGCTGGCGGCTGGAGGGCCACCTGCACAGGGGAGCAGGCGGACTCGCGATCAGCACCTGCGAGACACCAGACGGAGACCGGGAGCTCCGGGAGCCCGCGCGGGGTGGCTGGCGACTGGCGGCTGGTGGGGTTGGAAACACAAAGGACAGA
>NW_023196028.1:0-1821 GCF_002007445.2 Ailuropoda melanoleuca
CTTTACGTCTCTGGTTAAGTTAATTCCAAGGTATCGTATGGTTTTTGGTGCTATTGTAAATGGGATGGATTTCCCTAATTTCTCTTTCTTCAGTCTCGTTATTCGTGTATAGAAATGCAACTGGTATCTGGGCATTGATTTTGTATCCTGCCACCTTACTGAATTGTTCTATAACTCCTAATAGTTTGGGAGTGGATTCCTTTGGGTTTTCCATATAGAGTATCATGTCATCTGCNTGGGTTTTCCATATAGAGTATCATGTCATCTGCAAAGAGAGACAGTTTGACTTCTTCTTTGCCGATTTGGATACCTTTGATCCCTTTTTGTCTTCTGATTGCTGTTGCAAGGACTTCTAGTACTATGTTGAATAATAGTGGCGAGAGTGGGCATCCTTGTAGTGTTCCTGAACTTAAGGGAAAGGCTTCCAGCTTTTCCCCATTGAAAATGATATTTGCTGTAGGTTTTTCATAGATGGCTTTTATGAGATTGAGAAATGTACCCTCTATTCCTACACTTTGAAGGGTTTTCATCAGGAAAGGATGCTGTATTTTGTCAAATGCTTTTTCTGCATCAATTGAGAGGATCATATGGTTCTTGAGTCTTTTCTTGTTGATATGATGTATCANTAGTGTTGCTTTTCCTTTTCAGCAGTTCCTTGGCAATTCGGGGCCTTTTCTGGTTCCATACAAATTTAAGGACTATTTGTTCCAGTTCTTTGAAAAATGTCCTCGGTATTTTGATCGGGATAGCATTGAAAGTGTAGATTGCTCTGGGTAGCATGGACATTTTAACTATGTTAATTCTTCCAATCCATGAGCATGGAACATTTTTCCATCTTTTTGTGTCTTCCTCAATATCTTTCAAAAGTGATCTATAGTTTCTAGGATATAGGTCCTTTACGTCTCTGGTTAAGTTAATTCCAAGGTAACGCATGGTTTTTGGTGTTATTGTAAATGGGATGGATTCCCTAATTTCTCTTTCTTCAGTCTCGTTATTCGTGTATAGAAATGCAACTGATTTCTGGGCATTGATTTTGTATCCTGCCACCTTACTGAATTGTTCTATAACTTCTAATAGTTTGGGAGTGGATTCCTTTGGGTTTTCCATATAGAGTATCATGTTATCTACGAAGAGAGACGTTTTGACTTCTTCTTTGCCAATTTGGATACCTTTGATCCCTTTTTGTCGTCTGATTGCTGTTGCAAGGACTTCTAGTACTATGTTGAATAATAGTGGCGAGAGTGGGCATCCTTGTCGTGTTCCTGATCTTAAGGGAAAGGCTTCCAGCTTTTCCCCATTGAGAATAATGCTTGCAGTAGGCTTTTCATAGATGGCTTTTATGAGATTGAGAAATGTACCCTCTATTCCTACACTCTGAAGGGTTTTAATCAGGANTATTGAGAATGGTATTTGCTGTAGGCTTTTCATAGATGGTTTTTATGAGATTGAAGAATGTGCCCTCTATCCCTACACTCTGAAGAGTTTTAATCAGGAAAGGATGCTGTAGTTTGTCAAATGCTTTTTCTGTATCTATTGAGAGAATCATATGGTTTTTGAATTTTTCTTTCTGGATAAAATCTAAGACACCAATCAATCTGCGAATGTTGAACCACCCTTGCATCCCAGGGATGAATCCCCACTTGGTCATGATGGATAATCCTTTTAATGTACTGTTGGATTCTATTAGCCAGGATCATGTTGAGGATTTTGGCGTCCATATTCATTAGGGAAATCGGTCTGCAGTTCTGCTTTTTTGATGGGGTCTTTGCCTGGTTTGGGGATCAAGGTAATATTGGCCTCATAGAAGGAGTTTGGTAGCTT
>NW_023196029.1:0-974 GCF_002007445.2 Ailuropoda melanoleuca
AAGTGAAGGGATGGAAAACCATTTTTCATGCCAATGGACCTCAAAATAAAGCTGGGGTAGCAATTCTCATATCAGACAGATTAGATTTTAAACTGAAGACTGTAGTTAGAGACACAGAAGGACACTATATTATTATTAAAGGATGTATCCAACAAGTGGATATGACAATTATAAATATCTACACCCCCAACAGGGGAGCAGCAAAATACACATGCCAACTCTTAACCAGAATAAAGAGACATATAGATAAAAATACGTTAATAGTAGGGGACCTCAACCCTCCACTATCAGCAATAGACAGATCTCTTAAGCAGAAAATCAACAAAGAAACAAGAGCTTTGAATGACATACTAGACCAGATGGACCTCATAGATATATATAGAACACTACACCCCACAACAACAGAATACTCATTCTTTTCGAATGCACATGGAACGTTCTCCAGAATAGACCATATACTGGGTCACAAAACAGGTCTCAACCGATACTAAAAGACTGAAATTATTCCCTGCATATTCTCAGACCACAGTGCTTTGAAATTGGAACTCATCACAAGGAAAAATTTGGAAGAAACTCAAACACTTGGAGACTAAGAACCATCCTGCTCAAGAATGATTGGATAGGGGTGCCTGGGTGGCACAGCGGTTAAGCATCTGCCTTCGGCTCAGGGCGTGATCCCAGCGTTGTGGGATCGAGCCCCACATCAGGCTCCTCCGCTATGAGCCTGCTTCTTCCTCTCCCACTCCCCCTGCTTGTGTTCTCTCTCTTGCTGGCTGTCTCTCTGTCGAATAAATAAATAAAATCTTAAAAAAAAAAAANGTCGAATAAATAAATAAAATCTTAAAAAAAAAAAAAAGGAAGAAAAAAAAAAGAATGATTGGATAAACCAGGAAATTAAAAATTAATTTAAACAATTTATGGAGACCAACGAGAATGAAAACACAACGGTCCAAAACCTATGGGACACTGCAAAG